>NC_058130.1:567450933-567750933 GCF_016433145.1 Gracilinanus agilis | reverse complement strand
TTAACAAATTAATAATAATTTAGTAGTCATTAATATATTGAAAATGAATAGTTTCCACATTGGGTAAGTCTAAATAGATAATAATGGAAGAAATGATTGGAAGAATGAAAACAGAGGATTTTGATTAATCCATCTAGCTGCCCCTCTGACTCTATTATCTTATCAAGTTTATTTTGTGGTCTTAGGGTTGGTGAAGGAAGATCTTACCATTTCATATGGAAATTTTTTGATTCACCACCTTTACATACAAAATGAGAAGATTGAAAATTTGATGATTACTTTAATTTCACCCCATTTTAAAACATTGAATTTTAACAAGCACATCACTAGGCTTTTACTGGCTATTGCTTGGTAGCTGGTCTAGATTAAAAAAAAAATTCCAAGTCTTTCTGAGGAGTGAGGAAACTTCATCCAGTAGCACAATCTGCAGAAATACAGAAAATTAACCATGAACTGAAGTGACCAGAGAGGAAGCCAGATGAGGAACAAATTAGTTATGACACCAGCTGCAGAGAAACATCTAAGAAACAGAGGGTGAATCAGGACTTGACTATATTATTGGAGACATATGTGATTTTCTCAGCAGATTTCAAATTGTATGTAACCTAGCAAATAATCTTGGAGAATTTTTTCCTCAGGCTATGGAGGATAAGTGATTTTCCCATGGTTACACAGCCAGTAAGCATCATAGACAGGATAATCTGAGTAGTCCTGCCTCATAACAGAGTGGAGAAAGGATTTTGAGAAATCATATAACTGATCTTGCTGCATGGATTCATTTTATTGAAAGATTTCCTTTAAATTTTTATTTAAAGTGGAACTAATAAAGATTCCGCTTTACTATTAGGAAGTATGATATTTATCCATCTTATAGGAACACAGATTTTCTAAAGAGTTTGTCTGTGGAAAACTTAAAATTTCCCAAGTTCTCTACCTGTTATACCTATTCTTCTATGTCTGAATAAACAAAGCAAGGAAAGCTCTCTGCCAAATTTTCATTAACAGCTCTGCAGGCAGTATCCTCATCATGAGGAGAGGTGTTACATTCAAATGAAAGAAAAACAAATATTTCCAGAATTCACTCACTGCGTTAAGTTTGTAATTTCCTTTTTATCATCTTCATGGCTCTTCCATGTCAGCAAATTGGGAAAAAAGAAATTCAATTTAAGCTTTGCAAGTTTTTCCTTCTCAATTTCATTGATGCTATATTCCTAAAGTCTTTTACCAACGTCATTTCTGACAGTGTTAGTGAGTGGATTAATATAAAATTAATCAGGCCTTGGGAAAGAATAAAGGTCATTTGAATATGAGATCTCCTTACCTCAGAAGTCCCCATGACTGATGAGATAACCTAAAGATAGGATGACAAAACTTATCCTTTGATTAAAAAGGAGTAAGAATACTGTCCTATTGGAGTAAGTGTCCACCTTACAATGACTGCTCATTGGCCATGCATCAGTGACACTTGCCAAATTCAGTAAGAATCCACCACAATAATAGATCACAGACAAATAAGATCTCAGTCCAGTGACTTTATGTAGTATCAGGGCATGTTTTATTGCCTGTACTTTATCTTGTTGAAAAGTGCATTAGATTCCAAGCCTCAGAACTCAAATTTACTTAATTTAAGACACAAACTTATTGCAAAAACTCCTTGAATTTATTTTTTTGCACACAACCCAGCCCTACATGTCCCTGGGATCATCTTTCCACCTATATACATCTCTACCTCAGGAATAGCTGGTAACATGTTCTCTGTGGTATGGTTAAAATAAAAGCATTACTTTCAGTCTCTGTTCAAGGGAGTTGTGACCTTTAGCAAATTGCTTTACTTTTTCCTAACTTGGTTTCTTCGGCAGTAAAATGAGATAATACCTATTTCTCCCCTATGTTAAATGGGTACTGTGAAGATAAATGAAAGATTCTTCATAAGGTGTTTTAAATCATAGGGGGGAAAGCATCATATAGATTTATTTTTATATATAAAGCATGAAATTCTCAGCCATAGGTTACATTGGTGGTACACATTACATCAAAATAGCATCCTGCCTCTAGAATTCTGTAGTCACCAGCTGCTGTTATGTGTCTCTTGCTACCCCTCATAAAGGTTTTTTCATGCCCATTAACTTGGCATGTAGATCATCACTTTTATGGTTGGATGCTTAATTTATAATTAACTAACTATATTTTTTTGCCTTGTGTGAGAGCAAGAATAATTGGAGCTGTCCACTTTGCGAAGAGCACATGAAAGAATAATCTCTTGTTCTGCATATTTCAATATAACTTCTATGCTTTCAGAGGGTTAGCTTTCTAAGCCGTGGATTCATATGTACTTCAAATTGTTTACTTTCCTCAACCTTATACAGATGATTGTTTGAAATTCATTGTCCTCAGACACTTCCTAGCTATGTGACCCTGAGCATGTCACTTACCTCCTATTGCCCAAACCTTATCATCCTTCAGCCTAGGAACCAACACATAGTATTGTATGAATCCAAAATAGTAGATAGGGGTTTAAAAAAAGAGTTCATTGTCTCAAAAACTGTTTGGAAAATGACAAGACTTTGGTTATTTAGGTGTATCTCTACCACTGACTCATTCTTTCAGTGAGTTTCTTTAATCTTTTTATCTAGAAATTTAAAATGATATAACGATATTGATATTTCTCATAAGATATGACTATTTGGGCTATGAAATCCTTGCTACATAAATAGAAATGTAAATAGTGGCTTGATTTTTGCTGTCTAGTCTCATAAAGTGTTTTGAAGCCATAGAGAAAAGATAGCCCTTTGCTTACTCCCTGGCCTAAATTAGGAAGATAATTTATACATTTCTTAACTGGATGAGTGCACTGCCCTTCACTAGTTTCCTTAATAGTTTTCTAAACATCTGTCCACAGAGAATTATTAACACTAGTTCACAATACTCTAACTCTTTCCTCTTTCCATTAGGCCTGCCAGGGCTTTCATCTCCAATTCCTAGCAAATCAGTTCAGGAACTCTGTTGGGAAAGTTTACACCTTTCACCTAGATTGTGCCTAAATGTCTTCAATATATGGAACCTATCATTTCTGAATTTTATCTCATTCTACCTTTAGATAACTCCAGTTGTTTAGAGACAATTGATTGGGAGTCACAGAGATCTTATCTTGGAAAGGAACAAAGAAGTTATCTCAACCAAACTACTCATTTTATAAAGAAACAAAGGTCTAGAAGCACTGTAAGATGACTTGTCCAAAATCTAAAGAGACTGAGCCAGGATTTAAATAGATAACATGTGGTAATGAATACTACACTGAATCCATTGTAATTAGGAAAGTTTACAAGAAGGAAACACTGTCAAAACTTGGTCTTGAAGGGTGAGATCAATACAAAGAAATAATGTCATGGGAAAATGAAATGGACCAGCAAGGTGGTACAGTGAATAGAGTGCCAGACCTAGAGCTAGAAGACTCAACATCCTGAATTCAAATCTTATCTCGGATGCTTACTAGCTGTGTGACTTTAAACAAATCACTTAATACTGTTTATTCCTCAGTTTCTTACCTCATCTGTAAAATGATTTAGAGAAGGAAATGTCAAACCACTAAATTATCTTTGCTAAGAAAATCCCAAATGAGGTCACAAAGTCAGGCATGAGTGAAAAATGACTGAAAGAACAACAACAAAGTAAAAATATCAGAATCTAGAATCATAAAAATACTCAGTTTGACTTGTAGCTCTCGTACAAATATCTGTGTGACTACAGGTAAACAATTTAATCTCAGCCAAATTTTATAAGTTTATATGATTTATGACTGGGAAAGGAACTCAGAAGCCAATGAGTATAAGCTATATATTAAAAATTCCCACTGTAAACTATCCAAGAATTTGCCATCCATCTCTTGCATAAAGAATTCCAAAGACAGAAAGGAATCACTTCCTCTTGAAGCAGTATATTCCAGTTATAGACAATTCTAATTGTTAGGTAATTTTGTTTTGTTTTATTTATCCTGCCATTAAGCCAGGGAGAGGGACAGGGACAGGGACAGGGAGAGGGTGGGAGAAAGAGAGCCTAGTAGTTTTTCTAATTCCATTACAAGTTGAGATTGTATAGTCTCAAGTGGGCTCTAACTAAAGCAAGACAATTCTTTTACACCTCACATTAGATTCACTAGCTTACCACAAAAAGATTTTACAAACTTTTTTTTTATTTCTGCTAAAATATTTCACAGCTTTCATTTTTCACACATCTCTACCCTCTCAGCTGAGAACTTGGCTTCATATTTCACTCTAAATAAATAAATAAATAACTTCACAAATTGACTATTCACTTAGGGCTCCCTATTTCCCTCATCTCCCTATTTCACATCACTCAGGTACCGTCTGCTACAATCTCCTTCATTATTTTTCCCACATGAAATTTGGCCATTCTCCTTGATATAGCAACACTATCTACATGTGCAAATTATCCTATTTCATCCCATTTTCTGCAGCAGACTGCCCCTTTTGTTATCCTTATTCTATTACATAATCTTCAGTCTTTCCAAGTATACTGTCTGATTCCATACTTCCTATAAACACTTCTCCATGGCTTTCTCATATCAAGAAATTCCTACTTGATCCATCCTTCACTAATTGCAACTATTGTTCTATATTTTTCCTCCCTTTTGTGATTAAACTCCTTGAGAAAACCATGTGTAGATTATATCTCATCATTCTCTTAAAATTGTTTTTTCCCCACAAAGTTGTCAATAATTTCTTAAATGTCAACATGGTTTATACTGAATCTTTATTTTTCTTGATCTCTCTTCACTGTTGACATTTTTAATAAACCTGTTTTCCTGTTCTTTTAAATACTTCTCTCTCTCTCTCTCTCTCTCTCTCTCTCTCTCTCTCTCTCTCTCTCTCTCTCTCTCTCTCTCTCTCATTTTGTTTTCCTGGTCCTTGTCCTACATCTCTGACAACTCCTTCTCAGTCTGTGGATCTTTATCCAAGTAATACCTGCTACCTTTGTGTATTCATAGGACTCTGTTCTTGGCCTTCGTTTCTCATTCCATATTATTTCACCTGGTGAAATTCAATTATAATCTCTATGCAGATTGTTCTCTGATATATTTATTAAGCCCTAACCTATTTCTTGACTTCCATTATCACATCCCCACCTGCCTTCTAGATATTTCAAAGTAAACATTTTATACATATCTCATACTCTACATAATCAAAATAGAACTCATTAACTTTACCTCTCAAACTTCCATACTTTCTAACTTTCCTAATTCCTTTGAAGGTACCATAGCCTACCAATCATTAGGGATTTAAACCAAGTTGCATTCCTTGATTTCTCAGTCTCTGACCTTCCCCAAATCCAAACATTGGTGTGGTACTGTTGTTTTGAGCTATGTAACATCTCTAGTGTTTATAACCCTGTAATCTTTCACTGCCACCCTCCTGACAGAGGCTGCCAATACCTCACCCATGGATTATTGTAATGGTCTGCTGAATATTTTTGTTTCAGCTTTTTCCCATACCATTGTACTAATCAGATGTCAAATTGGACTTTTTTATGGCCCAAGTCTATATCATTTCTCTATTCAGTAAAGTCTGGTGTCTTTTAAAGTCCCTCAAAACCTAGCCCCTTTCTTCCTTTCTAATCTTAAACTTTACACATCTCCTTGAACTCTGCAATACAGTGACAATGGTCTTCTCAAACAAGTCACTCCATCCCTAACTCCAGGCATTCTCACTGGCTTCCCCCATTCCTGGAAGTATGGATTTCCTTTCTCCTAACTTGCCTGTTTTTGTTCAAATCTCATCTAGAGTACCAGCTTCAGCAAGAAGCCTTTTTCAGCCCTTCTTCATTAAAACTACCCTCCCACAGAGATTATCCTGTACTTACACATAGTTGTAAAGTAGTAGACTACTAGTAGTCTACCCTAGTAGACTGTGAGCTCTTTAAAAATCAAGAATTGCTATTTTATGTTATCAGTTTTCTTTTTCCTGTTTTCCTAGCATTTAGCACATTTCCTGACAAATTGTAGGTGCTTAATAATTTAATAACTTGTTGATTTGACTTAACTTAATGCCAGAGAGAATGAATCTAATCCCTTTCCTACATGACACCTCTTCAGATATTGACCATGACTATCATCTTACAATATTCCCATTTTTTTCCACTCTTTCTCATATGATAAGAATTCAAGGCTCTTTTTCATACTGAGTTTTTCTAGACACTTTCCAGCTTATTTTATATCCTTTTTCAAATGTATTGCCCAAGACTAAACACAAAATTCCAGATTAAGTCTGAAAGAAATGATTAGAACTATTACCTTTCCCCCCCTAGAAGCTATGTCCCTCTTAATGTAGACCAAGATCACATTACCTTTGTTGTTTTGCCACATCACACTGCTCATATTGATTTTGTAGTCCTATAAAATCAACAGATTTTTTTTTTCAAAAAAAATGTTATGTAAACATACTTCACTTACAAAATGAAGGGCTTGGGCTAGAATGATATTTTAGATTTCTCCTAGTCTTGAGATCTGTAATCCAGTTGGAGAAAAATGCATGGGCAGATAAAGAGATTGAAAAGCTTAAAATGTGCTCAGGGAGACAATGAGTAGATTAGATTAAATCTGAGTGGGTAATTTGTACAGGGAATTAATAAAAGATAAGGATAGAAGGATGTGGATTGTAGAGGGACTAGAAAAGCAGAATACATTGCCTGAATTTTATTCTGTAGGCACTGGGGAATTATTGGAGACTCTGACATGATCAAAGCAGTTCGTTGTACTTAAAAGGTCTTAATGAATGTTTGCCCAATGATTGAATGGCACGTTTTAGAATGATCATCTTGGCTGACACATTGAGAATGGATTGTAGTAAGGAGAGCAGTTAGGAGGCTATTGCAAGCAAGGTCTATATTGATGAATACCTTATGCTATTACTATTTGAATGATGTAAAAGCCATTTACCTTTAGGTAAGGTGCAACTACAAAATACTTATCCTTTAAGGAATGTGTCTTTGTGAAGCCATATGCTTTAGTGTCAGTGTTCAATGATTACTCAATAAATTCAGCATTGAATAAATTATCAGTTAATACAGTGATCCACTTATTAGGTGCCTCATCCTTACCAGCTCACGTTGTAAATAATATAATTTTCAGAGACATTTAAGGAATAAAGAATATACCACACCTCTCAGTTGCCTCAAAGCTTTTTTTTTACTTGCTCTATGCATCAATAGAAACACTGTAGTACTGTTTCCTTTTCCCCTCCCCTAAGTGCCCTCCTCATTTTAATATGTAACCCGTAACACCTGAAGCAAGTTTTCCCCAAATTTTGAAATAGTTTGTGGTTTTCTTTTTTTTCCCAAAAGAATCTTTGGGGGCGGGATATGGGGTTGGGATCATTCTATATTTTCATATTTTGTCCCAGCTTGGAATATATATATATATATATATATGTATATATATATATATATATATATATTTTTATCAGCTCATCTGGCGGAATCTTTTCCCTCAGGCTTTTAGTGTCTCTGATTCCTGAGGGAAAGAAATTTTAAAAAGAAAAGAAAAGAAATCTCTTGAACATCTTTATTTTGCTGTTACAATCAGTCAGCTGGAGGGGGTGAGGGGCGGTGGGGAAGGTGGACCTACGTCTTATTACTAATGAGAACCTTGGGCACTGTTGCCTGCAAAAACAGCTCCGTTAAGTCTAACCTTGCTAAGGAATTTCTACCTTCTTTTAGCCCTCACACTCCAATCCCTCCCTTTCCCAAATGTACAAAGCCCTTGTCTCTCCCATCACGTCAGTTTTTCCTGCTTTCCTCCCTTTCCTGTTTTATAACTGCCCAGACCCACCCCCCTTCGCTACACGCTGCCCTCATTGATCCCCTTGTAAAAGATGCTCTTTCTCCATTCTACAAGGACAGAATTTGGTCAGGACGAACTTAGGGATGCAGGCAATTTTCGGTAGCTCTAACCCTACTTTGCTTCTCTTGACTGCCTTTCTGGATAATGACACTCCCCAAACATTCTCTCCCAGCCAAACTTCCCTCCTCCTTTTCCACTCCGCCCAGAAGAGCTGCTGCTGCGGTGGCAGCCTGAGATTCCCCTCGGGAAAACGTCCAGTAAGAAGAGCAGCAGCTGGGAAACAGCTGGACCCAGGAGAAGCCTCGGAGCATTAGGATCCCGGGGAGCTGCCTCGCCGGCCCCGCCCCTTGGTCCGCCTTGGTGGTGCTGCCGCTTTCTCTTCTGTCTCTCTTGCCCCTTCTCTCGTCCCCCTCGCCTTCCCTCCCAGCATTTCCCTCGCTCTTTCAACTCAGCTCAGCTCAGTGAGCCACAAGCTGCAACTCAGAGGAGGGGGCGGTGGAGGTAAGCTGCAAAGAGGGTAGCGATTGCCTTCGGGGAAAACTCGACTCCCTGTGCTGGAAACCATAATCAGGAGGCAAGAGTCAGAAGAAGCTGCCTAGCATAGGAAGCGACGGCAACCAAAGGGCATCTCTCAGGATCTGCCTCATCCAAATACCAGAGCTGAACACAAGGGATTTGTTGGATTTCTTGAAAGTGGGGTGGGAGTCCTGTAAGAGACTCCATTTGGCGAGTTCCTTTAGCTGCTGTGGCTGCTTCTTTCTATCTTCTCACCCTCTCTCTGGAAGCAGTTTTTTTGCGGAGTGGGGTGACTGGATCCGTGCGGGCTAAGGGGGAAGGGAGAGCATGACGTATGGGACAGAAATGAAGCCAAGTCTGTTGGAAGAAGCCTAAGGAAGCGTCCTGGCCCCAGTCTCTCTAACCCTCATCACCTTTGGAAGGCCAAACGCTGGACCTCTCTGGCGTCCTGGTGGTAGTCTGGAATGCTTGTGATGTCCAGGAAATGAAAGCGATGTACACTTCGGTTCTTGTTGTGTGAGTTTGCTCTGACTTCCCTTCCCCCAACCCCCAGGAATTCAATGCTGTATGGGATACTCCCATCCTGACCTGCCTAAGGTAAGATGATTTTTTGGGAAGGATTACCCTCTTTTTCCACTTATCCCTGGAAATGATAACAAAGAGCCTTATTTTTCCCGGGAAGAATTTTAAATGCAACAGGCAGGTTGGTTCAGGAAACTCTTCCTGTAAATGACTTTTGCAGTGTAGAGACTTGTTTGCGACTGAAACTTGGTTAAGTTGTCCAGCCCCCAAGAAAAGCAAAGGGAGATGTTTCTCTTTCGCATTGGTTTATAGTACCCTCTCGTGGTCGTCCAGAAGTATACACGTTAAACCTACAGGTTAGGGACCGAGATGGTACTCTGTCTCTGACTGCTTGTAGTATTGTTTCTTTTGAGGAAAACTAGTTGTATGGTAGTGCTTATTAAATGCAAAGGCAGTTTTGGAGTTGTTTGGGACCAAAGAACAGCACTAATGTAAATTGCTATGGTCTAGTTGCCTGAATATTTATTTTACTTTCCATTAACATCCATACATGTAGCAAACATCTACTATTGAGAACCTAGACCATAGAAAGCATTGTGTTAGGACTTCTGTACCTCTGAGATAATAAAGGGGAAAAAACACAGGGAAAGTAGCATACCAATTATTGCATTTCAGTATTTTCATACACTTTTATGTGGGGCTTTGTAAATTATATTTCAACCAGAGCAAGCCAGCTACTTTATTAATCTGAATCAGATAAATTATAGCTTGTGATTTAGTGTCATCAACATTTATTGCACATCTTTTATATATTTGGGGAGGAGGTTGTTATTGGTAGATGAATTATAATGTAAAAGGGAAGGGATTCCAGTAGCCACATTTTAAAGTAGACTTATATTGATTTTTTTTTCAAATGTCTCTGAAGCTATTCCTTGGAATGAATTCACTGAAAAGGAAAATTGTAATTTTTCAAACATAGAACTTTGTGTATTTCCAATGTATCTGTAGCTTCAGAAAACATATCTGTTTTGTTTCTTCCCCCAGAAAGGATTGCCATGCACAAGGAAGAGAAAAGAAAGAAAAGAAAAATAGCTACCTTGTTGAGATTCTTTTTCTCCCATTTGACTGGTTGGCTTCAAGATGGGCAGAGGAGAGATATTCAGGTGACTGAAGAGGAAAAAAATGTTAGGTTTCACAGGTTGTAATGCACTGAAAAGATGACTTTAATAAAAGAAGACTTGGAAAATGCATGATTTATGTCATGACATATTGATGACAACAAAGCTTTTTCAGACAGCAGTCAACAGAGGCTAGAAAACCTGCAGTTTTGCCAACTAAGAAAGACTCATGAATTTCTTTTTTTCAGGTTTCAGTGCTGTTGGTTTCTCCAAAAATGGGGGAAAATAGATTTCAAAGAATGAAGGCTATAAAATCAGGAAGGACAGAAGCAGTATTTCCAACCATCAAGCTCACCGTAGAAAATACAGTACTTTACTTGAATCTGTGAAAAAAAAAATCACATTAGCATGTGTGGTGACCTCATAACTAGTGTAATAATGACTTCAAAATTGTATTTTGAAACACTTTTATTATTTTCTTTTTTTCAAAATATGTGCTTTCAGCTGGTGATATAAGCTTGTCTTGTACCATAGAGGAAATAATTAATTCTTTACATATAATGTGGCAAGATTTACTGGCTTTAAGGTTCCTTGAGTTTTAGTGGTAGTATAACTGTGTCATGCACATATAGAATCTAAGTTTTCACTTCTCCTGACTTCACTTATTTTGAATCAGTTGCATACTAACTGAATCTCACAGTGGAAGATTTTCATTTTTTTATCAAGGCCTTAAATGTACATTTTTATAGTCAGTAGATGAGTCAATGTAATGAGCAATATGCTTGACATGTATGCCTGAAGGAAAAGAACTGCCTAATGGATCATGGCGCTAATGTTTACAAGACATTTCTTATTTTTGTTAGTGTTAGCAATGTTTGTTCACTCCAGTTTTGAAGAATCTATAAGCAATTACTCTGAATGGGCTGGTTTTGCAGATGATATTGATCAATATAAGACACAACAAGTTCAAGATTTCAGTCACAACCAAAAACTGAAAAAAGGGAGTTTCCATCCAAGTTTATATTTTGATGCTAGAGACATCCAAGCACTGAGACAAAAGTCTCGCACAAGCCATTTGCATCTTTTTAGAGTTATCAGAAGTGCAGTTACAGTGATGCTGTCCAACCCAACATACTACCTACCTCCACCCAAGCATACTGATTTTGCTGCAAAGTGGAATGAAATTTATGGTAATAATCTCCCTCCCTTAGCATTTTATTGTTTGTTGTGCCCAGATGACAAAGCTGCCTTTGAATTTGTCTTAGAATACATGGATAGGATGGCTGGCTACAAAGACTGGCTAGTTGAGAATGCTCCAGGGGATGAGGTGCCGCTTGGCCACTCCTTAACAGGTTTTGCCACTGCCTTTGACTTCTTATACAACTTAATTGATAATCACAGAAGACAAAAGTATCTGGATAAGATATGGGCTGTCACTGAGGAAATGTATGAGTATTCTAAGGTTCGTGCATGGGGAAAACAACTTCTCCACAATCACCAAGCCACAAATATGCTGGCATTGCTCACCGGTGCCCTGGTGACTGGAGTGGATAAAGGATCTCAAGCAAATATATGGAAACAGGTGGTAGTGGATGTGATGGAAAAGACCATGTTTTTGCTTAATCATATTGTGGATGGCTCTTTGGATGAAGGAGTAGCTTATGGAAGCTACACTGCCAAGTCTGTCATACAGTATGTTTTTTTGGCCCAGCGTCACTTTAATATCAATAACTTGGAGAACAACTGGTTGAAAACGCACTTTTGGTTTTATTTTGCTACCCTCTTACCAGGCTTTCAGAGAACAGTGGGTATAGCAGATTCCAACTACAACTGGTTTTATGGGCCAGAGAGCCAGCTAGTGTTCTTGGATAAATTTGTATTAAAGAGTGGAGCTGGCAATTGGCTAGCCCAGCAAATTAGAAAGCACCGGCCTAAGGATGGTCCAATGGTTCCTTCTACTGCCCAGAGGTGGAGTACTCTTCACACTGAATATATCTGGTATGATTCAGAACTGACTCCACAACCTCCTGCTGACTATGGCACTGCTAAATTGCATATATTCCCTAATTGGGGGGTGGTGACTTATGGGGCTGGCCTGCCAAACACACAGACCAATACTTTTCTATCTTTTAAATCTGGAAAATTGGGTGGCCGAGCAGTCTATGACATAGTTCACTTTCAGCCATATTCCTGGATTGATGGCTGGCGAAGCTTCAACCCAGGTCATGAACACCCTGACCAAAACTCTTTTACTTTTGCACCAAATGGACAGGTGTTTGTTTCTGAGGCCCTCTATGGGCCCAAACTAAGCCACCTCAATAATGTTCTTGTGTTTGCCCCATCGCCTTCAAGCCAGTGCAATCAGCCTTGGGAGGGCCAACTTGGGGAATGTGGCCAGTGGCTCAGGTGGACAGGTGAAGAAGTTGGTGATGCTGCTGGAGAAATTATAACAGCCTCTCAGCAACGGGAAATGATGTTTGTGAGTGGGGAGGCTGTGACAGCTTATTCTTCTGCAATGAAACTGAAAAGTGTGTATCGTGCTTTGCTTCTCTTAAATTCCCAAACCTTGCTCGTTGTAGATCACATCGAGAAGGAAGAGGACTCTCCAATTAATTCCGTCAGTGCCTTTTTTCATAATCTGGATATTGATTTTAAATATGTCCCATACAAGTTTATGAACCAATATAATGGAGCCATGATGGATGTCTGGGATGCCCATTATAAAATGTTCTGGTTTGATGATCATGGCAATAGCCCCATAGCAACAATACAGGAAGCTGAACAAGCTGCTGAATTCAAGAAACGGTGGACTCAGTATGTGAATGTGACATTTCAAATGGAAACTACTATGAGCAGAATTGCATATATTTTCCATGGACCCTATGTCAATGTTTCCAACTGTAAATTTATTGATAATTCTAAGTCTGGATTTCAGATTTCACTAAATGTCAACAACAGTGACCATGTTGTTTCCATTGTAACAGATTACCATAATCTGAAGACCCGATTCAATTATCTGGGATTTGGTGGCTTTGCTAATGTAGCACATCGAGACCAAATTATCCATTTTGGTTTAGGCACTGAAACTAGAGAGAAACCAGTAAGGAATAGTAGTGTTTCTTTTCCCTTTGGTTTTAAAATCAATATGATAGTAGGGTTGATTTTGGGTGTGAGTTTGATGATTTTAGCTTTTCAGTGGAGATTTTACCTTTCATTTAGTAAACTAATGCGTTGGATCCTAATCATGGTTATAACATTGTGGTTCATTGAATTGTTGGATGTGTGGAGTACTTGTACTCAGCCTATCTGTGCCAAATGGAGCAGTGACATGATGAGCACAGAGGCCAAAACAAGCAAAAGATCCAAGCACTCTGAAGGACACCCTATTTCTCTGCCAGATGTTGTCATTACCTCACTCCCCAGTTCAGGAGCTGAAATCCTAAAGCAGCTCTTTTTCAACAGCACTGACTTTCTGTACATTAGGGTCCCAACAACCTACCTTGATATCCCTGAAACTGAATTTGAAATAGACTCCTTTGTAGATGCCTGTGAGTGGAGGGTGTCAGACATCCAGGGTGGGCATTTCCGTTTGCTCAGAGGCTGGCTGCAATCTTTAGTCCAGGACACAAAACTTCATTTGCAAAACATTCATCTTCATGAACCCAGTAGGAGCAAACTCACTCAATACTCCACAGTGAACAAAGACAAAAAGAGAAGATTAAAAAGGAGAGAGTCTTTGCTGGAACAAAAAAGTAAAATTAAAGGCACTTTAGACAGAGATGCTGAATATATTAGAGACCTAAGGAGACACCTTATCTTTTACCCAAGTGCACGCCCTGTACTCAGTTTAAGCAGTGGAAGCTGGACCTTAAAGCTTCATTTCTTTCAAGAAGTTATAGGGTCTTCGATGAGGGCATTGTACATTGTAAGGGACCCTCGGGCATGGATCCACTCATTGTTGTATAATAGCAAACCAAGCCTTTATTCCTTAAAGAATGTACCTGAGCACTTAGCTATGCTGTTTAAGGTACGAAGAGATAAAGACAAATGCAACTTGAATTCAGGCTATGCTTTTGAATATGAGTCATTGAGGAAAGAGATATCAGATCCCAAATCAAGTCCAGTGTCCTTACTGGCTCATTTGTGGCTAGCAAACACAGCAGCAGCACTGAGAATCAATAAGGATTTGCTGCCCACCAATTATCAGCTGGTCAGGTTTGAAGATATTGTGAATTTCCC
Source organism: Gracilinanus agilis (assembly GCF_016433145.1). Lineage (NCBI taxonomy): Eukaryota > Metazoa > Chordata > Mammalia > Didelphimorphia > Didelphidae > Gracilinanus > Gracilinanus agilis. Next base: position 567,736,683 of record NC_058130.1, on the reverse strand, counting down.
TCAGAAGACAACTGAAAAAATTTTTACCTTTCTTGGTATTCCTTTATCTCCTGCTAGTTTAAACCAAATATTGTTTGCTACTTCCACAAACCTTTTTTATCTTCCTTATGAAGGGGAAATATCACCAACTAATATTAACATTTGGAAACAAAACATGCCTACTGGAGAAATTAAGATGATTGAAGACATCTGCTGGACACTAATGGATCTTCTAGGATATCCAAAGTTTATGGACTGAATGCTGCAGGTCGGCAGTCATTTGCACTATGATTTCCAACCCAATTTGTGGATAAGAATTAGAAGAGTTTGTTTATTCTTGTAAAATGTATGTGTGTGTGTGTATGTTTAGTCTGTTACTTGCACAGAGAGATTATTTAAAAAAAAAAGACAGACACCATATTTGGCCTCACAGGATTTATTTTTACTTTAAAACAACTTTTGCTGCCTTTCTGTCAGAAACTTGATGAGCTAAATTTTGTTTGATTTGTTTTGAAAGGGTGATTGGATTGGGTGATGGAGATGAAAGGGAAGAGGAAAATGAGAAGATTCAAACAGATTTCTTCAACTCTAATAGTTTCCTCTATCCCTGGGTCTCAGAAACTCCCCTAGTCTTTGGTGTTGCTGCTTTACCCAAACTTCACTTACTTTCAAGATGGGCTAGGAAAAAAAAATAATCCTCACCTTCTTTCAAAAGGCCCTCTGTTGTGTTTATCCTACACAATAGAGCTTATTCAATCCTTTTACTCCCTCTAAATTGAATGAATGGGGAGGTAGTGAAAGCTCCTATCAAATGTGTTTGGATGCTATTCCCAAGTGTTATAGAGGTATAATCTAATAGGTTTTGGATAGATGGGAAAGTAAGTCACCAGAAAAGTCACTTTCTACTCCTTTATCTCGGAAATAATAATGAATACTTAGCTTTTGAATAATAGATATGACGGCTATGACCTTCTGATTGTTACTTTTTAGGATTCTTACAAATGCTCTTGTTATTTTTGTTGCCTCCTGAAAGTCACCAACATTTTTTGCTATATTATATCCTTCCATACCTACTTTCATGGGTCCAAATGCTTAGAATTACCTTTTTGAAACCGTCTCTTTCTCTCTTCTGGTCACTTTTGTACATGAGTCCAATTTAGATACAGAATAAAATTTTTGTAGACTAATAGATAGACCACTTTAATAATTTCTTTGGTCCATGATTGTTTTCTTTTTCCCTTTAATGTCATAGGGGTACTTTTTACCAATATTACTTTCTAATGGGAACACCAATTTAAAACTTCCTAATTTATGCTCAGCATTCTTTTGAACATGTGTACATACTGTAAATGTCTGCAGATGTGTGAATCAAATCGGAGATGATGTCAGAGACATCTGTTTACTTTACCATCTGCATTTTATTACAAATGTAGTAGTCATGAAATATCGCTCATTTTATTTTTGTAGGATTTGAAATCAGAATGTTGTGCTATTATAATATGCTGGTGGAATAATTACAGTGTACTGGATGAAAACCATTAGGTAATGTCAAGACGTGATGAAATTCTCTGTATAGATTGCAGCCCCTATCCTGATGTTTAAATCTGTGGTTTCCCCTCAGCCCTGCAACATTTGTGACCTAGATAAAAGTGGCTCTTTCTCAGTCATTTGTTATTATGTCAAAATGTGCCTCCAGCGTGATAAAGCTGTTGATATGTTGCATTCCAGCTCAACTTAACTTGAGTGTTGTTTTTCTTTGATTATAGAAAGAGTGAACAGGAGGTGGTTCTCCTTTTCATTTCTGAAAACTTGTCCAACAAAATGTCAAACTAAGTGAAAATTATTTTTAACTAGGTTGAAGTCTCTGAACTGGACTCGAATCAATTTACCCCAAAGTAACATTTTCTCTAACTCAGTGCTATGATTAGGTGATTAGGCATATGTAAAATTGTTAAGTAGTTGCCAACAATATTTCTGCTTTTTGACAGCATTTGCAATTTGCTTTCATTGGCCAGGGCGTGTGATGATGAATCCAAAAGGGGAAAAAAGACTCATCACCTTCTGTTGAAGATAAGAATGAAAAGTAAAGGATGCAGAGGAAAGATGAAATTATTTGTCTTATTGTTAGCTTTGTACCATAAATGAACAATTAATCTTAAAAAGAGTAAGTTCTTATGTCACTGTAGAGGGAGAAAAGGAGGAAAAGATTGACGTTAATAAAAATATAGTAATAAGTTTAGGAATCTTATTTTAAGAAAAATCGTGATATTTCCAATTCCATCATAAAGAAACAATAATAATACCACTCAAGAATCCAAATTAAGAATCTTATGCTTCTCTTACTCCTACTAAAATTCTTCAACTTATTTTCCTAAACATGAATTGTTGAAAGGGTGTCTTCATTATTCCTTTGATCATCTGAGGTAATATACTTTATGCTCTTTAGATTATTTTAAGTGCTATGTGAATGCTGCCTTTTATTAATAATTATTTATAAATTGCAAAAATAAATTCCTAGAATATTAGAAACACAAGAAAATGTTGAGGTCATCTCAGCTAACCTTTACCTTTTACAGATAAGGAAATAGAGTTCCAGAATGGTATTGTACAATACTTTCCAACTATTGAAATTGCACTGACTATTGTAGAACTTGTTCTAGAACCTGGGCTTCCTGACTCCTAGATAATATAGTGTTCCTTCCATTCTATCATACTGCTTTAGGGACACAAGTTCTGGAAAATTCCTATCCAGAGTAGGGGCTGCTAGAAGCCATTGACAAAAATGTTCAGTTGAATATAGATAACTAGGAAAAAAGGCAAGGAATATGAATGTGCCATTCTTTTACAACTGAGACTAACATTTTCTGCATCAATTCTTTGAGGTTCTATGATTCAATAAGTATGGAAACTCCATAGTCATGGGAAGTAGCTCCTCTGTCTTGGTATATAGATAGCATGAGTTGCCAGAGCCAAATATAATAATAAAATAGTTAATACTATTACCCTAGTCAGCTGAAGGCCTTTTGATGGTAAATTGAGGGACTACCTAGTTGATAGACATACATGTAATATCTCAAATACATGTATATCTCACCAAGCTTATACAAGTTCTCTCAACTATTTGGCAATAATCATAAAAAGTCTCATTTGCAAAGCACATGAAGATTAATAAAGCATTTTATATCTATTTTCCTTTCATCCCCTCAGCAGCCCTTGGTGGTAGACAAAAGCAGTGTCATCATTTCATTTTTAGAGAAGAAACAGATAAAGTGATTTCTGTAGTCACAAAGGTAGTAGGCATGAGAGTTGGAATAGACACAAGAAGAGCACCCTGATGCTTTAGCCATTCAGAAACTTAAGTCAGCTCTTTGCTATAATGTAACATTAGTATAAATGGAAATAAGGGGAAGAATAAGAAGATTTAAACATAAGGATTCTTGAATATTTGTTTCACAAACATTAAAGTACTGTGCCAAATAATTTGACGGGGAGGTGAAGTGGGGCCAGAGTACCTATATCTTGATTCGAATTATCTGTTTTTTTTTACACAATTAGTTAGAGCTGCATAAAGTAATTGGCTTGTATAAAGAAAGTCAAGCTCTTAATCTCCACAACTACAGCCATGAGAAAAATAAATGAAAATTGAAAAATAATTTATTTAAAAGGACAGATCCTACAAAAGTTTAATGCACAGGATTCAAGTGAGACTTTATAAACAAACTAAAAAGAAAAATAATTTTCAAAAAGTCCAAGAACTAGAACAAATATATGTGTGGTAAGGTATATAAGTACTAAAATCTTAAACTAGATATTTTTTCCAATGAAAGTAGAGTCTTCCATTAATGAAAAGAAGTCACTTATATTGATGTAGCTCTTCCAATTTTATATATGAAAAAACTGAGACCTTCAATGTTTAAGTGAATTATCTGTGACCAAATACCTTACATGTATCAGGCATTTGGATCTGCATCCAAGATAATTTCCATTTCTCCATGTCTGATTATCAAACAACTCAAATAAGAAATAACCACATTATTAGGGGAAGATTAAAATTTGGCTCCCTGTTGCTTTTGTTCCTCATAAATAGTAAAGAAAATTTTGTTGAATTTTTAAAAATGTTTTTATTAACTCATTTTGTTTAGAACTGTGAGGGAATGATATAATTTTTAAATAGGAATTTTAGAATTCATTAAAATAGAATTCATTTTTTTCTTTTAGATCATCAATTAAAATTTTAAAAACAAATGACCAAAATGGATAAGTTTTAACTATCTTCTGCCTAGAAATATTCAGCAATCTGGATATGGAATGGTAAAATTAAATAAAAGGTAACATATTGCATTATATCCCACTAAAATATCAAGACAATTTATAATTGATACTTATTAAGCAGTATAAATAGTTAAAGTGATAAACCCGATACCTCTAGCTGATTCAAGTGACTGAATGTACATATATAGGATCAGTAAGGCCAGCAAAAGATGAAGCCTTTTTTACTTTTCTCATAATTGGGGGTGGGGAAAGTCAATGTTATAAAAAGTAAAATAGTGGATAAAGCACTTTTGTGGTCTTCTGGAGTTGTGAACTCTTTTACAAACTGTTTGATATTGTCCAAGTAACAAAACCTTTCAGTGCCTAAATCTTCTCCTGTGAAAGGTGAACTTTGTATGAAATGGCTTCTAAGCTCTCTCTCAGTTATAATATTCAGTGATTCAGCAAGCATAGATTTTTCTGCCATTTGAACACACTTGAATCTTGTTTTTTGCCTCCCTATGCCATTTGGGAACTGTGGAAAATAGTCCCATGCTAATGATACTGATATTTTTATATTTAGCAAAAATGTTTTCTTTAAATGGGAAGGAAAAAGCTATGTTTCAGGCACAGTGCCTTGTAAATATAAATATTATTTCTTTTCATCCTTACCCAAATTCTGTGATGTAGGCTCTATAATTATGCCCATTTTATAGTTCATGAAACGGAGGCAGACAGAAGTTAAGTCTACTGTCACACACTGGTAAGTTTCTAAACCTGGGTTTGAGTTCTTTCTTCCTGACTCCAGACCCAACTCTCTATCCGCTGAGCAAGTTAACTACCATCAGTTCTTTTTACAATGGCTTTCATGTATGATTTAAATACTATTTGCTTTTTTATTATAATCTCTGACACCTGTCAATCACGTCTTGCTCATAAACAATAATAAGATAATAGATTTAGAACCAAGAGGAACCTAAGTGAATCCAACTTCCTCCTTCAATAAATGAGGATACTAAAGCTCAGGGAGGTTTAAATAACTTTCCCAGGTTACACGATTAATAAATATCAGAGGTAGGATTTAAAAGCATAGTCTTTGCCTCCAAATCCAAAGAAGTCCAAGTCCAAAGAAAAATGCATTCATATCAGAAAAAAACATCGATCCTTAGGGTTGTGGAATATGAGTTTATTGGCTAATATAAGTTGAGAGTAAGTAAATTAGGGAAGAACAAGAGATCTTTGGTTTCATGCATTTAATTGGCCATCCTAGGGAGTAAAAATTAGATTTTTTTCCCTTTTTGTCCATTGATGACAGAAGTAGGAGCAATGGATGAAAACTCCAAAGATATATGATTTTAAATTTGATTGTGGATTAGGGGAGTGTCTAAAAGATTAGAATTCTCTAAAAATGAGATAAACAAGTGAAAACGGATGGGTTCACCATCCACACGGTTTTTCAAGTAGGAGCAGGATAATCAATTGGGGATATGTTTCCTTTTGTGTACATGTCGGATGTGATGGCTGGAGATGTTCCTTCTGATTATCAAATTCTGTGATTCCTGTGAATTCAGCATTTTTTCACCTTTCCACTGGGTATGTTGGTTGATCTAATTCAACAAAGGTCTATTGAGCACCAAAATGCACTATATCCTGGACTGCTTGAAAACAGAAATAGATTGTTTTATCAAACACATAAAATTAAAATAAAAAAATGATTAATTTGGAGAAGTTAAAGCTAGATGCAGAGGCCAGTCTCCAAGATAACTTCTTTGAAATTAGCCTGCAATATAATAATAATAATAACAACAATTTCTTACTTTTATATAGGATTTTATATATATAAAATATATTTTCAGAGTATTGAAGAAAATGAAATAGAGGCTCTGAGAGATCTAAATTATTTGTCGAGTCACTCAGGTGAATGGTAAAAACCTGACTCAGCCAGATCTTCTGACTCAAATATTATGTCCTTTTCATTATAACATGATTTTTAAAAAAAAAGCTTAACAAAACAATCATAGAGGAAAACTACCTATACTAAAAGGATATAGAAGGGAGTTGTGCTTTTCCCAGGAAACTAGAATTTAAGGTTGTTGCTCATGGGTCTAGGAGTCCAGAACAAACTAACTTTAAGCTCTCAAGGATCTCAAAGCTCCTACCCACAAGGAAACTAAATCATATGTGTATGATTGATTTATAAAATGGCTTATATTATCTTTATTCCTCCCTTATGACTGGAGCATTTGCAGATGATTTTAGCCCTTAGCCTCATTTGATTTTGCCCAAATAATTTATACCATCTAGTCTTGTTTTGGGGTTTCGGGGCAGAATGTATAGGAATATGAGAAAGAATAGAAGAGAGCAATACAAAACATAAAGGAGCATCTAGAGAGGATAAAAATGCCTTAGATTTAGTGAATTTTTAAAGTGTATGATTGCCTTTGTACCTAGGAGTTCTGAAACCTTTTAAGTCTTTAAGAGGATGGGAAGAGTAGATAAAGATGGAAAGAGAGATTTTATTCCACTTTCAGAGAGGAAAGAGCAAGTTAGCACTAAATGACTTATAAGGTTACTTCTAGGTGTAATATTCAATCATGCACACATGCACACATGTATATTTAACATAATATGCACATACATGTGTATATGTGGTATGTATGTGCATACATCATATCTTTCTATACCTTTACCATCCATGTCTATTTCTTTATCTCTGTCTACGTCTCTTTTCTAAATCTATCAAAGCAGTAGAAGAACCAAGAAAAATATCTGTTAGGAAAAACACAGGAGGACAACATTCAGGTGAGAAGGTCTATAAAAAAGTAAAAAAAAATCATTGTAAAGACTCTAAATATACATACATGTATACATATGTTTATGCTATATATTTTACCCATGGGTTTGAGTGTAAATACTACATTTAAGTATGCATATCTGTATTGGTTATGCATATGCTTATGTGTGCAAATACATATAGGGTTTTTTTTGCAGACATTTTGCTTTGTATGTCTTGAACCCTTCTTAAACTATACACAACTAAATATTTATATTATAGATAATATGTGCATCAGGGAGAAGGACAGAGGATCACCTTGTATGGAGATAAATACATAACATATGCAAAAGAAATTCAAATTAGTTTAGAGGAAGATCATGAATAACAGAAATCAGGAAATGCCTAGAAGCCTAGTCTAGTACAGAGAAAGATATAAATGTAATGAATCTTGAACGATAGCACAAGAGAAGCTCATTAAGTAATCAAAATATACAGTGAGAATTAAGGGAGTAGATCATTATTAACCAGGTAAAAAAACTATAGAAATCACTGCAAATAAGAACTGGATCTAGAACCAGACTTTCAACAAATGACTTTATTTCTCTATGATTCAACTTTCTCATCTATAAAACGAAGGAGGTCTAAGTAGATGATTTATGAAGTACCCTTGAGCTCTAAACTTATGAACTTATGACCCTTAAACATCTGAAGAGAGTGTCTAATAGATCTCTTTCTCTAACATATATAGATTATATAATTGCAAAAGAGGAGAATAAACACAATTTATTGAATAACTCCAAAGTGGAGTCAGCAATATCTGTCCAAAAAAAGAAGCATTGGGGGCAGCTGGGTGGCTCAGTGGATTGAGAGCCAGGCCTAGAGACAGGAGGTCCTAGGTTCAAATCTGGCCTCAGACACTTCCCAGCTGTGTGACCCTGGGCAAGTCACTTGACCCCCATTGCCTACCTTTACCACTCTTCTGCCTGTATTGACTCCAAGGCAGAAGGTAAGGGTTTAAAAAAAAAAGAAGCATTGACTAAGTACATGCTTTGTTCCAGGTATTATGCTAAATGTTAATCTTAGATTAAGACATCACCCTCATGGGGCACTTCATAAATATACAAAATATATATAGTAAGGATTTTATCTTAGTCCATGTATGAGCTTTTAGTGCATGTACCTAGAGCAAGGCTAGCTGTATCTTCTAGTTAGAATTCTAGGGATAAACTTGAAAAACAAGGGGATTCTTTTTCAGAGTTGTTGACATAAACCCCCAATCTAATGTGTTCTTAATATCAATCATTTGTCACTGTCCAGAACCATTGACAAATTAACAAAAATTAGCTTTAAGGAGTCATTTACTGAAAACCTACCACAGGAATAGAAGTAGAAATATTTCTTTTGCAGGGACATTCTTCTTTATACTATTTAGGTTCCCTGGTAATGGAGCTTTTCCCACTCCTTTGTATTCTTAGTTCTTGACCTATGATATTATCTCCAATTTATCTGGTTCATTTCTTGTTTTTGTATAGCTATTTGTATGTTGGCTTTTATATTTGACAGTGAGCTCTTTGAGTAAAGGTACTTTTATGCCTTTCTTTGTATCACTAACACTTAGTTTAGTAGGCACTTGACTTTACTGTATTAATGGTGGAATAGAGAGATACAAGAGAGAACAACTGGAAGGTTATTGCAGTAGTCTAGGTGGAAAAGTGATGTGCGTCTGAATCAGAGTGATTCTCATATGAGTGTAAAGAAGGGGACAGATTTGAGAGATATCATGGTAGTAGAAAAAGACAGATTAGGTGACTGCTTAGATATATGGAGTGATATAGAGTAAGAAGTTCAATGATACCAATATTGTGAGCCTTTGTCCCTGGAAAGATGACATTAAAATAAGGAAGGTAGGAAAAGGAACAGGTCAGGGAGGGTTTTTTTTGGACATGCTGAGATGAAGATATCTATAGAATATCGAGGCCAAAATGTCCATTATGTATTTGACAATGAAACTATGACTAGTTTAATAAAGATACCAGGACTGAATATATAGTTTCTGAGAATCATGCACCATGTAGGTCATCAGGGGCAATAGTATATAGAGAAAATAGAAGAAGCTCTAAAAAAGAGCTAACGTTAAAAAGAGCTAAAGCACCTATGGATGCTTCTGAAATTAGCTGATTAGAAAAATTATGATCCAGAAAATATTAAAGAGCAGTCAAGAAGACAGAGAGAGAATGAAGAGTGAATAGTGTTATAAAAAACTCAGAAGAGACAAAGTGTCCAGGAGGAGAGGATAGAAAAGTGTGACAAATGCTGTCATAGAGTAATAATTGATACATAGAGTCAAGATGAACAATGAATAAAGGAAATAAGGGAATTGTTAATTAAGATTAATCATTGGTAACTTTGGAGAAAAAAATTCATTTAAATAGTGAGATCTCAAATCAGATTGCAAGACGTTGAAGAATAAGTGAATAGAGAATTAGTAGAGGCAAAAAAAAGAGTATAGACAACTTTTAAGAACAGGCTGTGAAAAGAATAAGAGATATAGGATAACAGCTTAGCTTGAGTAGGTGATATAATCAAGTGAGAATACAGTAACCTTTTCTAGAAATTTTCTTTAAGAATCACACAACTAGAACCCAATATTTACCAATGAAAGTTTTCAAATTGCTTTTCTTCTTTAACTCACTTGAGCTTCACAACTTTCTAAGGTAGACATTAAAGCTGTTATTAACTTCATTTTTATAAGAAAAGAGCCTAAGGCTCACAGTGTTTCAATGATTTGCCCCATGACCACACAACTAGTTTAGTGTTAGAGATTAAATTCAAAGCCAGATCTTTCTCATTCAAAGTCTGAAACTACTCACTATATTTTTCAATCAAGAATTTTAAAACAGGAAAAAGTATGTACTTATGGACAAAATATGATTTTAAGCATATTTTGTCCCACAAATCCTCTTCATACCAGTAGTGATGAATAAAAAATCTCTTTACCTGTCTTATTGTAAAAGAAGACGCACAATACTTTAAATAGATAAAACTTACTTTCAAACAAGAGTAAAACTGAATTCCCTGGCTGTAAGACCTTTTCGTTGCTTACAAATTAGGAAGAAAAAGCTGTGAAGCTGTGTCTAAGAATTTCCCGAGACTGAGAAAATTCACATATACAGATTTACTAGTCCCTTTCCTCTGTACATCACCAGCACTTTTATTAACCATATTCTTGAGGCCTGCTCAGGAATTTGATTGCTTCCTTATAGTCACCTGGGTTTTATGACTTCTTGTGCAGACCCTTTTAGCTCCTATAAATATTTAATGTATTCATCAGGGACAAATTTATCCTAATTCTGGTAAATATTTATATGAATGAATACATATGGTATATATAAAAGTGAATATTTGTGTGTATTAGTTCATTTATGAAGAAGTCTGCTTTTAAGGGATGAAGTGAGAAGGAAGCAAAAGTATTCTTTGACTTTTTTTGTTTATATTGAATACTGGACAGAAGTACACATACACATATGCATTCACACAAACACACAATTTTTCAAAGAGGAAGGAGAGCAATGGAGAGCTCAATTAGATAAACATGCAATTGTTGCTTGAGATTTTCATTTGACAGGGAAGCTATACCTTCTTCTGGTGGAATAGATATTTAAATAATTAATTATTATGAGTAATTAAGAGGTTTCTAACATAAAAGGCCTATATATAATGTTGAATAAAACCCTATTATTCTATGATTATAATTTTTAAAATATTTTCCCTACCAGAAAAAAAATTTATGTAACATAAAAATTGGAAGGTTGGCATATTGGAAAGAATATCACATTTGAAAGCAGATGACCTGTATTTGAATCTTGATTCTGTCAGTAACCACCTATATGACCATGGCCAGATCACATTATAACTATGGGTGGGACTCGGTTTCTAAATCTTTAAAAAATTGGACTCCATAACCTCTAAATTCAGTCTAACTCTAAATCCATGGTCATGTGATTACCTTTAAATCTAAGGCTTTTAGAAGAAGAAAAAAAAGAAAATGTGTGCTTAATGTGTTCAAGGCACTATATTCAAGATAATTATATTTCTAGACTTATCAGTATATGTGATCTTCCTTAGCATGTATTTTGATATATTCAGAAATACATTAGGAACTTTTGTATTCATACACATTAAATCAGAGAAATATTCTGTTTACAAATTGCTAAAACATTAGTTATTAGATATATCAGTGATGATTATTTTCAGTACAAATACCCCAAACAGCTAGATGCCTGAGTGTACACACACACACACACACACACACACACACACACACACACACACACATACTCACACTCTTGCTTTTCAATTAATTGGAGAGATTTCAACTTTATAAAGACATATTTGTGTGCACATTACCTTTTCAGATATGTATAAAGTTGCAAGACTGATAAGACAAATCAAATCAAAGAAGAGCCCTCAAGCAGTTTTATATTGTATTTTATTCTTCATAACCCATCAACATGAATGAGGAGGCCAACAAAGATATGGTGCAGACACTAAAAAGAATGGAGGAAAATGCATCACCAGCTGTGAAAGCTTTCTGATGTCAAGTACAAATGTGAGACATGAAAGAGGTGACTCACATTCCCTGAGAGTGTATCATCTTCAGAATGCACAGATGATTGTCATATTATTTAGGAATTGGCTCCAAAGACTAAAGAGAATGACATCAGAATAGAGCTATCCAACTGTTATATGACTAGTAAAATTCTTCTACATTGTAGTGTTATGACAAAAGCATATTTATTTTTTCTATCTTCTATTTAAATAGGCTTGAAATAATTATTAACTGCCTATGAATTGAATACAGGAATACAATTTGATAGTTGATTAGAAGATGGACTGGGATAGAGAGAAAAAAGGAAGGGAGACAAACCCCTAGACCAGTGATGGGCAAACTTTTTAAAGAGGGGGCTAAGGGGCAGCTGGGTAACTCAGTGGATTGAGAGCCAGACCTAGAAATGGGAGGTCCTAGGTTCAAATCTGGCTTCAGACATTTCTCAGCTGTGTGACCCTGGGCAAGTCACTTGACCTCCATTGCCTACCCTTACCACTCTTCTTCCTTGAAGCCAATACACAGTATTGACTCCAAGACAGAAGGTAAGGGTTTTAAATAAATAAACAAACAAACAAATAAATAAACAAATAAGCAAACAAATATAAACAAATTAATTAATTAATTGATTGATTGATAAATAAGTAAATAAATAAAGAGGGGGCCAAAGGAAAGGAAATGCTCATCTGTCAGTCTGTTTCTAAGGCAACTCTTTAGAAGTTTCATTGTATTGTATCCTACTCATTGTATTCATCAGATTAGCAATAAAGTTACACAGCCAGATAGAACATTTCAAGGGGCCACATCTGGCCTGTGGGCTGTAGTTTGTCCATCACTGCCCTAAACTACCACAATAATCATAACATGAGGTGATAAAAATTCGTACCATCATCATAGGAGAGAAGAGGGAGATCTTAGAATGTTTGGGAATTCTAATCAAAAAAAGAATTAGCGGGGCAGCTGAGTAGCTCAGTGGATTGAGAGTGAGGCCTAGAGACGGGAGGTCCTAGGTTCAAATCTGGCCTCAGACCCTTCCCAGCGGTGTGACCCTGGACAAGTCACTTGACCCCCATTGCCTACTCTTACCACTCTTCCACCAAGGAGCCAATACACTGAAGTTAAGGGTTTTAAAAAAATTAGCAAAAGACAGCATCTATTCTATGAAAAAGAATGAAGAGTAAAGGATGGTAAATGTGTTGCTAACCTCTGTGACTGAGATTATGATGGTTCCACACACACACAGTAACAGAGAAGTTAGGACAAGTGTAGGTGTTTGGAAGAAAGAAAATGCTTCCTACGAGTTTAAGAAGTTTAAGGGACATACATTTTGAGATGTCCTCAAGATCATTGGAGATGTAAAATTGAAGGTCAGGAATGAAATTCACACCAGAAAAATTAATATGAGAATCATCTTAATAAAGATACTAATTGGCTCTATGGGAGTGAATAAGATAATCAATGTAATGGTTTAGAAAGGGAAGAAAAAAGTTCATTGCATAAAGCCGTGGGGACTTGCATAGTTACTGGGAACAACTGAAAAATTGGGAGGAAGAAATAGTAAACAATGAGGAGTCTTCAGAAAGGTAGAGGTGGAGGTAGGAGAGAGCAGTGTTAACAAAACCTAGAGGAAAAGGTATATTAAGGAGCAACTGCACCCCCACCACTCCACTTTGAGTCTTGATGTGCTCTGGATTATATTACTAAAAGTAAAGAAAATTTATACAAGCAGGAAATCTCTTCTCCCTTTAAGTAAACTCCTCTTTCCTCAGTCCCAAACCACACACTTATAGATTCAGGCACAGTCCAAATTTAATGATCATGCATTTCAACAGAATTCTGAAATTACTTTAAAAATCACTATTATATCAACAAAGCAAGAATCCAGGATAACTTCAAGTGAGTCATGATGGAAAAAAAAATCCAATGCCATAGAAGAAACAGTTGCAGAGTTTGAATGCATATTGAAACATATCATTCTTCACTTTATTTCCTCTAAAAATTTTTCTCTAAGCCACATGTATTTCATTTCACAAAATGATGAACATGGGAATATGTATTAAATGATAACATATATATATGTATGTATATATATATATATATATATATATATACACACACAACCTATATCATATTACTTGCCTTCTTGGGGAGAGTGAAAGGATGAGAGGAAAAGAAAAAAAATGAGAGATTTTTGGACATATCTAATGTGAGAATTTATTTCTCTTGAATAAGCATATTTGTTATAATTTATTACATACTTATAACAAACCACATGTATTATGTTACACATATATATACATGTATACATATATATAGTAATGAAAAACAATTAGCTATTATATGTAATAAGGTTTTCATTTAAAACCTATTCTATTCTTTTCCCACTACCCTTTGCCACACTGCCCTACTGATAGGAGGGAAAGGTAATAATAGTTTGAGCATGAGCTTCTTCCAGGAAAGCAATTGTTAAGGGATGGTGGAGAGAGAACAATGATAAGTATAACATTATTCCCTGCCTCTCTTTGGTCTGTTCAGTAACTTGCATCTCCTTTTGTTCTAACTTCTACTGTTTCCTGCTTTGTCAGCAAGAAACTCAGCAAGCCCTTCTCCAGCTCCCCATCAAAACTAGAAGTATGGACAAGAAAGTGACCACACTTTGTATTTTTCCAGGTATCCCTAATGGATTCTCCATGGAAGAAATGTGAAAAATCCCTGGAAACTGGAAGAATCAATAATCTCCTTTATTTCTATGTGTACTCTGACCAGAAAAGGTTCTCTAACATCTCAGGAGCAATGTTCCTGTCTGTGGATACATAACTAAGCTTACTTGAAAAAGAAAAACAAAAAACAAAATAAAATTTACTTGTAAAATACAAACTTAAAAAATGAGATACAAAATACCAAAAGATAATTTATTGCATTAAAATGTACCTGTACTTTTACTACTGGTAGACTCTTCTTGGCATATCTGTGGAATTGACTGTATTTGTTGTTCTTCACTTAAATTTTTTCTTGGTTTGAGGACATGGATTGATATTATTTGTTCTCTTACTTTAAAATGAATACAATATAATACAATAACAACAACAAAAACAACTCTTATCTTTCCATATGGTTTTCCCTTAATTTTGGTATTGTGTTTGCTCAATTTGAATTTTGAAAAATTATAAAATCCTAAGAGATACTGTTAAATTCATTTTTAATTCTCTGCTTCTGTAAGCAAACATTTGATTTCTAAATTTTCTGGTTCAGCAGATATGAGCATCTCTTTGGGCTAATATGAAAGCAATAAAGATGACAAATTATTTTCATCCAGAAAATAAGATTTAATTTCTCTGCTCCTAAGCATACCTAATTTTTAAATGAAGACTATATTATATCAAAATTAACCAATATTTTACAAAATCTTTTAAAAATATAATTGTATTTTCTGTGTGAAAATATAAAACAGAATCAGTTCATTATGTATCTTCATAACTATTAAATCAGTGAAACTTATGGTAAATATTTCCCCAACTACCCTTTAAATAATATTTTTATTAGATTAAATTATGTAAAACCTTTCAAATTTATATAAGCAAAGTTGTCTATTTTATTATCTATGATGCTTTCTTTTCCTTGTTTGGCCACAAAATATTCTCTTATACAAATGGTAGGTATCCCTCTCCCCCTTTTCTTTAATTTGGTTATGATATGAGCTTTTTTATATAGATCTTGGAACAATTTGTAATTTTTAGCAGATGTGAGCTCTTGTTCTAAATGCATTTTTCCTATACTACTATCTATTTTTATTTGTTTTATTTTTTCCAGAATCCATATTGATACAATTTCCAATAATTACTTTCCAACATTTTGCCATCCATCTTCCCTCTTTCCTTTCTACTTTTTTCTCCTCCTGAAGATGGCAGGTAATATGATACAGGTAGAACGGGTGTTATCATATAATGCATATCTCCTATGTTCATCATGTTGTGAAATAAGACACATGTTGCTCTCCCTAGAGAAAAATTCATGGAGGAAAAAAAAGTGAAGACTGACATGCTTCAATCTGCATTCTATGTTATTTCCTTCTAGCATGGTAGATATCCTTTTCCAGTCTGAGTCCTAAGTTATCCTGTATTCTTATGTTCCTGATAATAGTTGTCATTCACAGTTGATCAATGTACTTTATTGCTGTTGCAATGAACCACATTGTCCTGGCTCTACTCACTTCACTTTTCATCATTTTACATAAGTCTTTACTGGTTTATTTATTTTTTTTATCATCTTTTTCACATTATTTCCTTTGGTACAATAGTATTCCCTTACAATCATATACCACATCTTGTGCAGTCATTCCTCAATTTATGGTTATCTTTTCAGTTTTCAATTCTTTACTGCCACAAAAAGAACCACTATCAATATTTTGAACAAGTAAAGACATTTCCCCTTATATTTGATCTCTTTGATATACAGTCCTAGTAGTAATATTGCTAAGTCAAAAGATATGTACAGTATTATGGCCCTTTGAATATGGTTGGTTACTATCTATTTTTCCTAGGATATTTTTGTCAAATGATGAATTCTTATTTAAGTAGCTGGATTTTGTGTTTATCAAATACCTTGATATTAGATACTTTTGCTTTTGTGTATTGTGTAAATTTTCCCACTATTTGATCTCTATGTTTTTTACCAGAGCAACATTATTTTAATAATTATTGATTTTTAATGTAATTTGAGATCTGGTACTACTAGAATCTCTTCATTCCAAATATTTTTCATTATTTCTTTGTAAATTCTTGACCTTTTATTTTCTTCATATGAATTCTGTTATTATTTGCCTAGATCTGAACCATATTAATCTTATTTCATTTGACAGGGTATTGAATAAATAATTTAGGTAATATCATCATTTTTACTATATTGGTTCTTTCTATCCAGGAACAATGAATATTTTCCTCATATTTTTAGGACTATATTTCTTTAAACAATTCTTTACAGTTCTATTTTTATAGTTGCTGGTTGCTTGGAATGTAGATTTCAAAGGACATTATATGTTCTATAGTAATTTAAAATTTTAATTTCTCATTCTCTTCTTATAGTTTTACTGGCATGTAAAAATCTTAATTATTAATTATTTACACTGAGGGAACTGGTAAATATGTACAACAAACATTCTGAAAACATTTTATTTTGTATACAAAAGGTACCTAAAGAGTTTGATAATTTCTATTATTTGACCTAGCTAAACCGCTGCTAGATACATATCCAAAAAAGATCAAAGAGGAAAGAAACCTTCATGCATTATATGTATGTCTGCATGAATGTATTGTGTATATACATGCATATTGTTATAAAAAATAAATAATAGTAGTAGGGACTCTTCTTGATACTGTTATGCTCCTAGGGATATTGGTTAGGGAAGCTGTGCCTTTTATATTCCCCTAGGTAGCTGGTGACTGGGAACAACCACTCAGTCACCTTAGTTTGATGGTATAAGTCCCTTTCTAAATATAAACAGTGCCCAGGCAGGACCCTCAATGGTCAGGTAGATGGGTAATCCTTTCAGGTCCCACCTGGGGTTGGATTGATTATTAATATTGGGCTCTATTACCTTGGATAACGTTTTCATCTGACTGCGTTGCTCCTTCCCCAAGGGTCGTGATTCAATGACCACTCAGGAAGATACTTAAATAAACTTTATAGATGTTAAATAGGAAAAGGAATAATCAGGAATGGATTGGGGATAGGAGACCCTGTCACTATAGCTATGATCAATAATCCCTCAGGACTGTAGGCTGTTGTTTCAGTAAGCTGCCACTAGTGGTTTTGTGCTCCTCTGGTTCAGCTTGGCCACTGCCAAATCAGAGGGCAATCTGCTCAGTTGGTACAGATACCGATGACCTCTCTCAGCTTTCTTAGTATCAATTTGTGATGTCAGCCTGTACAGCCTTTAGGAAGAAATCCCTTAGGAAATCCACCCTCTTCTTCTTATACCTCTCTTCCTCCCTTCACCTCCTTGGTTCAGATACCTAATAGCTAATGATGATTCAAATTCCTAAAGATCTAGGGAGATTCAGAGAGGATCAATGGTCAAAGCTTAAAGACCAAAGACCTTAGCCACCAGGACCAAAGACCAAAGACCTCTCCTAGATGGCTATGAGGGCTCTTTCTCCCCTCAGGCCAACGGACTTTCCCCTCTCCTAACTGCCTCTGTGAACATCTCGAGGTCTCCAACTGTCTTCCCCTGTCAATCAAGGTGAGACAAACCAACTCTCAGAGCTTGAATATAGCAATATACATGCACATATTCACATATATATCTGTATTTTATTTTTAGTGCAGAAACACTGGGAATTAAGATGTTTAGCAATTAGGGACTGATTGGTTGGCTGATTGATAAATATGATGGAATATTATTGTGCTAACAAAAATCATGAAAATGGGATGATTTCAAAGAGATAAAGAAAAAGTTTAATGATCTAAAACAAAGTGGTTGATAATATATCACAAGAAAAATTTATACTTAATATTAATATTATATGAGAATAATTGTAATAAATTTTATAAACTGACAAAATGAAATAAAAATAACAAGAAGAATAATTTGCACAATGACCAAAATAATGTAAAATCAAGCAAATCTGAAAGCCCAGTATGACCATTCATGATTCCAGAGAACATATTATGAAGTTGGAGATCCATTAAAAAGTGATGAGGAATTCATAGTGAAGAATCACACACACACATCACCATCACCACCACCACCACCACCACCACCACTACTACTAATAACAAGAACAACAACAAAGGGGAATTCTCTTTTAACAGTTTCTACTGATACAGACATTAGAAATTAGGAAAAATTGTTGGACTGGCTTTCCTTACAAACCTTTGACTTTGAGTTTCCAGCACAACATTTAGTTATTCAAGCTACACTACTCCATTGACCCTCTATAAGATCATTCTCAGAAGTATGTCCCACAAAATTAAAGTAGATCCATTCTCCACCTATACACTATCACAGCTCTGTACCTTCTCATTAATAATGAGTCATTTCCATTTATACATAGCACAGAAGCTTAAAGGTACCATTCACCATATGAGCAGAAGTGTTATATAAATATGTATGATCACCTACATACATTTGCATATACATACAAGAAATATATACATATTTATTATGTGTCCATACCTCTGTATACATCTGTATATATTTACTTATTCCTATACATATATGTATGTGTGTATATACACTATAAATATGTATCTGTTGATTAGCTTAATCTCTTTTGGATTCCCTACCTAAACATAGATACAGTATCCAAAGAAAACATGGACTGGAGGATAAAATATAACAATATTTCAGTATTTGACTCTATATAGACCACTCTGAAATGTTCCTATCACATTCTTAAGGCATGCATTATAAGCAAAAATATACCCCATTTTGAGATCAGGGACCACTTTTGTTTGTCTTTTTGTTCCTAGGACTAGCACAGTTCTTTAAACATAGCAAATAGATAATAAATGTTTACTGGAGTGCCTTTTAATATTATTGATTTAACTCAAATAACTAGTCAAAAGTAACTGGTCAATTAAGGGATAGAGACAAACTACTCAAAACATTAATCTAAAATTTAAAAAGATGATACTGATATGTGAGTAGGACATTTTAAGGAGAATAATACAAATCTGTCTTAGGCTCTCTCACTAATTAATTCTACACTCAAGAATTCTGTCATGACAACCTCACTTAGATAACTGATATCTTGATGTTTTGCCTTGGATATTTAGGAGTCCTCCTTGTGTTATCTCATTCATATTTTAATTAGTCAGATTCATTGTTAAAGAACCTAATGGTTATCTGGTATCATATTTAATTCTTCAAAGATCTCCATATTATCCTAATATGTGATCCTCCTACTTCTAAAGAAATAGTCTACTGATTGTTATTGTCCTATCTACACTCAACCCTTTTAATTTTGATGAGTCTCTAATTCTTAGGAAAGATTTCTTAAAGAATCTAAATTTGTTTCTTTTTCATTTCTGCCCATACCTCACATAGCCAAGAAATTGCAAAGAACCAAGGTAATTCATCCTTAAAAAAGGAGAGCTCATAGCTGATCAAAAGAGAATGTAACTCCATCTCTTTCAGGCTTATCACCATCTTCTTCTGGTCTGAATTGCTTATATTTGACTCTTTGTGTCACCCACTCCAATACCTAGAGGTTGGATCTGGTTAATATATTTCTTATCACTCCAGTTTCCTATTTAAACCTGGTTTAAATCAATATGTAAAACAGATCTCAAATTTCTCTTGATAAAATGATTATATTCCATTCCAATCACAAATACCAAGGTAAAAAACCACTTTTTTTGGCTTTTATATTGCCTACCTTGACTATTCCTTTTAGATAGCACCAAAAAGAGGTCTTGCAATAGCAGTCATTTTGTCTCAATAGTTAGTATAGTTGTCAAGTATGCCCTGACCTTCTTTCCACTTGTTACTCTGGGGAAAAGTAAAAACAAAATACTTCTCAGCTAGCTGAAAGTTTTATGTTACTATTCTAATTATTAATACCACTCTCAGGGATATTCAAATACTCAAAGAAATGCATCTCAAGGGGCAGCTGGATGGTTCAATGGATTGAGAATCAGGCCCAAAGATGGGAGGGCCTGGGTTCAAAAATCTGACCTCAGACACTGCCTAGCTGTGTGACCCTGGGCAAGTCACTTAACCCTCATTGCCTAGTCTTTACTACTCTTCTGCCCTAGAACCAACACACAGTATTGATTCTAAGATGGAAGGTAAGGGTTTTATTAAAAGGGAAAAAAAAGAAATGCATCTCAAATGGTGACAAGTCAATCATCAACAATAATTCAAGGAAATGTTTTAGGGAAGAAATCCTACATGGTGTCCCAGAAATCACAAAAATTTCCCATCACATTCCTGGAATTATTGAATTTATAACTTGAAGTTTCCCTTAAGCTCGTTTACTTTATTTTCAAATAAGGCACTTGAGGCCTAGTGAAGCTAAGGGACTTACCATAGATCACATAGACATTTAGTAACTGAGCAAGGATTCAAAAATGGGAATTCTATTTACAAATTTACTACTTTTTCCATCATATTACTTTCCTCTTTTTCATGCTTACTCTTTGGATCTTCTCATACAGCTTTCTACCTAAAGTGCAATATATTCTGAACAGGAAGAAAAGGCAAATAAGATTTGTTGTTCTTATTTAGACATATCTGAATTTTTCTGTACCCATTTGGAGTTTTCTTGGAAAAGATACTGGAATAGCTTTCCATTTCCTTCGCCAGCTCATTTTGTATAAAAAGAAACCGTGGCTAACAGGATTAAATGACTTGCCCAGGGTCATGCAGCTAAGTGTCCAAAGCAAGATTTGAAACTTTTGGAAGATTTCATGCCTAGAGGACTATAGTATAAAGATAAAAATTTTAAATTTATATTAAAAATTCAACAGAATTGGCCAATTTCATTTGCATAGTCATGTTCTTTTGATACATTTTTATGAAAAAAGTTCCTATCAATGAATTCTAAAATTTTAAGAACAAATATATACTTGTATTCTCCTGAACTTGTATTTTCCTGGTGGCCATAGGTAGCTTTATAAGAGCTAATCAAAAGGAATTGGAACAGAATAAATATGCATTAGCGACTGTGTGGAATTTTGCCTTCTGGAAAATGTTTTAATGGTCCTATGGATTTTCCAAGGCAACCATCAAAGCTGAAATACTGAGCTACATTTTTGCTGTAAGACAAGAATCAAATTATTCTATGAATTTGTTTCCTAAAATGCTATATTTTTAGTTTTGGAAAGAACTAGTATGAGAACCTCCAGGGAGGAAAATAGGTTTAGCTGTGCTGGTTTTAAAGCCCTTTTCTTATTTCTAATATTTCCAAGGTATGGTTCTAAAACATAAAATATAAAAACTATTTCAGATACTTCAAAAGTGTCAATACATTAAAAATTGAGTTAAAATAATCTCAACTGTTCTTCCAAAGTGATAAATTTGACACTCTATGCTAGAATTCCAGGCTACATTACTATAACTTTTCTTTTTCTATTGTCAAAGATACTATCACCTTTCCTTTTTTCTGCATGGTAAAATTGATGGTAGGTTATAATTGCTGCTGGGCAAAGATACAAGCAAAGGAAACCCTCAGCAAAATGGAGAGGCAAGTAAAACTTGTCTCCCTAATCTTAGACTTTCCTATCTCTACTTTTTTAATTTGTCTCATGGCAACAGCAATTTCTATGTCATCCAAATTTCTCTTCTCCTCTCCCTTATTAATACCAACACTCATGAAGAAGTTCATAAATGAAGACATAGTAGTTTTGCTTCCTTCCTCCTCTCCAGCATAAAAAGAGACCATTCACAAGTGAATTTGGCATATATATATATATATATATATATATATATATAAAGCTATCACTTTAAGTGATAATTGCATTTCAGTAATGGCTAGGATAGTGTTGATTAAAATTATGGGTTGGTATGCATAATGTAATTATGATCTTAAACAGCTATATTTCTTATGTGAGTATCTAGAATTTGAAGTTTGAGTTCCAATTGTTAGGTGTAAAAAGATTTCACAGGTCAAATTCTAGAATGGTAATTAAGTTGGGGTTAAATTTATTTTGTTCAGAAATTTATACATAAATTAAAATGTCTGTATTCTTTGGGAAGACATGTTCAAAAGGCTAATATATTGACAAGTAATTTTTGGTGTTGCTTTTGTTTCTCAAGTATTTATCAAGAGCTTAGTATATACCAAGCACTGAGATCCAAGGTATCTGTTGTTGCCTCAAGGGCAGTTATGAACTCTGAAAGAAATAAAATTGAATTAAACTTCATGTTAAAAAACTAATGGGATGAATTCTTAAAATATGTTGTATGAAGACATTTAGGTTTTATCAGTCAAACATTCATTAATGCTTAAATATATCAATGATATTAGTAAATTCCCAAACTACATGTCATGACAAAGCCACAGGGATGCTGTGGGATACATAAATTTTCCCCTTTTTATTACAGGTATAAACAATTTTTGACAATTATTTTCTGTTATTTTAAGATTCATATTCTCACTTTCCTTCCCTCTTTTCTCTCCCCAAGTGGTAAATAGTCTGACAAAGGTTATACCAGTGCTTTCATGCAATATGTATTTCTATATTACTCATGCTGTGACAGAAGACACATATCACACATACAATAAAAAACTCATGTAGGAAATGGAAGATTGCATGCTTTGATCTACCATCAGACACCAACTATTCCTTCTTTTGCTGTGGATAGTATTTTTCATTGAATCTCTTGCAGATATCTTAAAAGTTCCTTTGCTAAAAATATTTTAATCCTTCAAGGTTCATCATTGTACATTTTTATTATTATACGCAGTATTCTCCTGAATCTACTCATTTCACTTTGCATCACTTTCATATATCTTTCCAAGATTTTTGGGTTTTTTTCTGAACTCCTTATCCTGTTGTCATTTCTTATTGTCCAATATTATTCCATTACAACCACAAACCACAACTTGTTCATTCATTCCATAAGTGATGGACAAGCCTTCAATTTCTATCTCTTTGACACTGCAAGGAAAACTTTTGGTTTTGCTTGTACAAAAATAATTTTAATTTAAGGTAATTAAAATTAACTATTTCATTTTAAATATTTTTTGTCTTTTTTTGTCATAAATTCTTCCCAAAGGTCTGAGAGATAATGTTTTCCATGTTTCCTTAATTTGTTTATATTGTCTACAGTTACATTTTGAAAATAATTTCTTATTCTCTTTCTTGCTGTTGGACTTTGTTGTTGATAAATATAAAAACAGATGATTTATGTGTGTTTGTTTTATATCTTGCAACTTTGCTAAACCTGTTAATTATTTCTCTTGCTTTTTAGGATGATTCCCTGGGGTTCTCTGGGTATACTATCTGCAAAAGGTGATAGGTTTGTTTCCTTATTGCCTATTCTAATTCTTTCAATTTTTCTTCTACTCTTATTGGTATAACTTTCAATATCATTTCTAGTATAATTTTAAATAGTAGTAATGGTAATTCGCTTATTTACTTCATCCCTGATCTTATTGAGAAGGATAATAGTTTACCCCCATTATAAATAATACTTGGTGATTGTTTTAAAAGGTTTTTTTTTATCACTTTAAGAAAAGCTTCTTTTATTCCAGGGCTTTCTAATGTTTTAATTTTTATTTTTTAACAACATGTTTGTTTCTTGAAAAGATCATATTAAATAGCTAATTGAAAGTTATATACATTCTGTTTCCTCTTTTGTTAATCTGGGCAGTTTATATTGTTTAAATATTCAGCCATTTCTCTTAGAGTATCAGATTTATTGTCATATAATTGGATAAAATAGTTTCCAAAAATTGTTTTAATTTAGTTTTCATTGTTTATGATTTCACCTTTTACATTTTTATCCTAGTTATTTGTACTGCTTCTTTCTTTTTTAAATCATGTTAAAATAGTTTATCTTATTTATTTTTAATAAAATAAGCCCCTTATATTATTTTTAATTTAATGATCTTTTTCTTTTAATTTTATTAATATTCTCTTTTGTTTTCAGAATTTCCAATTTTGTCTTTAGTTGAGGTTTTTAATTTGATCTTTTTCTCTTGGTTTTTGTTTGTGAATGCCCAATCCATTGATCTACTTTGCCCCAATTTACTAATTTAGAAATATAAATTTCCCTTTAAATACAGCTTTTGCTTCATTCCATAGAATTTGATATGTTGCTTTCTCATTGTCATTTTAAAAAATGTAATTGTTGATTCTTCCTATTTTTTAAAGTCTTTGACCTATTCATTCTTAGGATTATGTACTTTCCATTGATTTTTAGTTTTTATCTGCTTCTCTTTTTTAATGTAATATTTATTGCATTATGGTCTAAACAATTTGTATTTAATATTTCTACTTTTCTGCATTTGATTGTGAGATTCTGATGCTTTTTTCTATGGTCAATTTTTGTAAAGGTGTCAAGTATTACTGAGAAAAATATATGTTCCTTTGTATTCCCATTCATTTTTCTCCAGAGATCTATCATATCATTTTTTCCTAAATTTCTATTTACATCCTTTGCATCTTTGTGTTTGCTTTTGGTTGGATTTATCTACTTCTGAGAGAGAGATTGAGGTCCCTCACTAGTAACATTTTTCTATTTACTCCTGTAACTTGTTTAGCTTCTCCTTTATGATTATGGATGTTTTGCCATTTGGTGCATATGTGTTTAATATTAATATTGTTTTATTATATGATGCTTTTTACAAGATGCAATTTCTTTCTTTATTTTGATTAGATCATGTTTACATTTTTTATCTGAGATCATGTTTGCTACCTCTGTTTTTGTTGTTGTTGTTGTTTAATTTTAGCTGAAGCATAACAGCTTCTGCTCTAGCAACTTACTTTTACTCTGTGTGTGTCTCCCTGCTTTAAATGTGTTGCTTTAGGTTACATATGTGGGATGCTGGTTTTTAATCCAATCTGATTTATTTTTCCATTTTATGGGTGAGTTCATCATATTCACTTTCACAGTTGTTATTATTAATTGTGTGTTTCCATCTGATTTTCTCCCATTTCCCCTTCTCTCTCCCACCTTTCAGCTTTTCCCTGTCCACAGATGTCTTGCTTCTGAATACCATCTACCCCATTGGACTTTGATGACTCTGAAAGAGAGAGTGAGGCTGAGGCAATACTATCTCTTAAATCTAATTTATGGGTCAGTCAAAAGATATTACTTATACCATTTAACATTTTTCTTTAATGTTATTTTATTTTTTTACTCCTACTTTAAAAGTCCTGTGGTGATGAGCAAAAGATGAAACACGAAGAAGCTGCAGTCACAATCCTGCACACAGATGGCCCAGAGTATGGGATCACCTTCTCAATGGAAATTGTAGGAAGATTTGGCAGTCACCCAGGTGTCTGAGCAGCCTTTTTTAAAGACTGCACAGCTCACCTCCTATTGGGTGGAAGGGACTAAAAAAGGTGCCCTACAAAAGTATCTACTTAAAGCTGGCTGCTTCTCCTTATCCTAGTCTATTTACTGAAACAGATGAAAATCTTTTGGTTCAAACACACACACAAAAGCATAAAAACGTTCAAAAAGGTGATTCCACTCACCATTGGTACATGAAATAAATTTGCATGCATTCATGGACAACATGAAATCCAGTATTACTGAAAGATGAATAGCTCTCATTTCAAGAGAACTCAGAAATTGTCACATCCAAATAGGAAGTTCTGAGTGAAAGAAAGCTAGCAAATGATTTCTGAGCTGGATACACATTTTTCTGGAGTGGTTACTATGATGAGGAGTGCTGTTAAGCTGGCATTATCTCTGCAATCAAATCTCATCTAGTTAACAAGCTTATATGCCTCCCCAAAGAGGTAAACAAAAGGCTTGACAATGCAATGGAAAATGTCATACTACCATCATCAATGTGTTTGCTCCCACAACAATTAACCATGAAGAGGAAAAAAATGTTTTGAGGACCTGGAGACCCTTATCAACAGTGTGCCAAAAGAAGATAAGTTTGTAATTCTGGATAATTTTAATGCCAAAGTAGGCATAGATTATTAGACATAAGCAGAGAGTCGTTGAGAGGAATGGAGTAAAAAAATAATAACAATAGCAATAGTCACTTACTATTGAAGACTTCTGTGTCTCATGACTTTCTCATTCCCAACAATGTTTTACCTAAATGCAAAAAAACTTAATTTCATTCACACTCAAAGCAAACATTATTATTACTTGATGATATATTTGTAAAGAGAAGAGACAGGCATGATGTGAGAGTGATGAAGGTGATGTATGGCACAGAGTGCTGGACAGAGCAAAGACTTATCCTCTCTAAGCTAAAAATTCACATTCAACAAAATCTTTGAGCCCAAACCATGAGTAAAGTGACTTCAATTCCCTGGAGACAAAAGGGCAACCAACTACCCAAATAAATGACCCCTTCCTTAGTAATTAATCAATATAAAAAGCATTCCTGAAATCCTTGACCCACCTTTAACTCTCACATACTCATACTCTTTCTCTCTCTCATTCTCTCCCTTTACTTAACCACACCTTCTTACCCCCTCACTCTACCTTAATTAATTACTTATTATACTATATGTTATATGTAATATAATATATTATACTCTGTTACTATTTTTTTTAAATAATAAATCTTGTTTCCTCAAAATGGAGTTAGTTTGAGCCATCAATCAATTCTCTGGATGAGACTCAAGTCACCTTGTCCACATCATTTCTATTCCAGTAGGGCTTTACAAGGCAAGGGATCAACAGCTCATACAAAAACTGACTTGAGATTCTAAATTATTTAAAGGCTTTAAACAATCCATATAATGTCATATAAGTAAAAGAAAAATGGAAAAATAATATTATCTATTCAATTGGTACTTTAAAATGTACATATTCTTTGAGAGTATCAAACATTTTTGGTTAGCATATGATATCTGTGTCATTGCATCTGTCAAGGAATCTTTTATGGTATTAAGTTTTGATTGTGAGACTCCTCCTTGGAGTTTAGCCTTAGTGACTTTCTCTATCCAATCCAACTTTTTTTAAAAATTAGGTAAAAGCAAACAGTAGGCCTGAATATATGCACATGTATATGTATGTGTGTATATACATATACACACATATTTACACTTATTTGCTTATATGCACATACACATAATACATATATATGCACATATGTATATATATTTTGAACATTAACATGAGTTAAGATTGCTTTCACATTAGTGAGATTTACATAGAATTAAAGTATCTAAGTAGCTTTCCTCAATATTTGAATGATTTTTTAAAATTAAGTCTATATTTTTCCAGATTACACGTCAGTATGATTTTAATATTCACTTTCTGATACTTTATAATACATTTTCTGTCTCATTCCTCCCCACAAAAGTCAGATACTAGAGTATAAATTGAACATAAATAGCACATAATACATATTTCCATATCCATCATGTTGTGAAAGTAGACACATTGCTTACAGGAGAAAAATTCATGGGGAAAACAAAGTAAAGAATGGTATGTTTCAGTCTGCATTTGAACTTCATCTATTCCTTCTCTGGCCGTGGATATCCTTTTTCATCACGAGTCATTTGAAGTTGTTCTGCATTTTTGCCTTGCCTTTTTGATAGCAGTTAAGTCATTCACATTTGACCATCATACATTATTGTTGTTACTGCTGTGTATAGCATTTTCCTGGTTCTGTTCATATCACTTTGCATCACTTCATAGAAGTATTTCCAGGTTTTTTGGTGATTATTTTGTCATTTCTTATGTCATAACAGTAGTCCATTATATTCATATACTACAATATATGTAGCCGTTTCTGATTGATGAAAATCCCTTCAGTTTTTAGTTATTTGCCACCACAATGAAGAACTGCTCTATTTATATGGAGGTAGGTTCTTTCCCCTATCTTTAATCTCTTCAGAATAAAGAACTAGTAGTGATAATATTGAGTCATAGCATATGCACAGTTTTATGAACTTTTGGGCATTATATTTGAAAGATCTTGATATCCTACAAAATCTCATCAGGCTTTAATACTCCCACACATCAATGTCCATTGACAGTATGAGTAAGGCCATGAGCTCCAATCCTCCCTTTAAGGAAGGAGATCAGTTTAGACATCTCCTTATTACTCAATTGTCTTTTATTCATGTTTGGATCCATACAACTAAGCCTGGTGCCTAGTACATGTAGTCATAAAATAAATGTTTATTGACTATACCTGAAACAGTGATTTGGCCACAGTCAGTACTTATTAAATTTGTGCAGAATTATATGGAATTCCTATTTTAGTAACTTGCTTTTATACAGTTTCTAGGAACATAATGAAGAGGAAATGGGGTCAGGTGAAAGTAGTGGACAGTAGAGAACTGTTTTCAGTAACTACATTTAGGCAAATTAAGGAGCTTGCTTTGATGAATAGATATGATTTTAAATTAGCATATCAAAGCACTGTCTTAAGCAGTGTTAGTCCTAACTTAACATTACAATTAAACTGTTGTATATATTCAATCCAACTCAATTCAAGAAACATTTATTAAACAATTTGTATGATACATACTTGTAAATACATACTTCTAAAGTATTTGAGGATTGATCCCCTTGAAATCTTCTTTACATTGTTCATTCATTTAATAAATATATTTTGTTCATTGATGGTTCAAAGATAAACTTAAGCCAGTTTCCTTTCTGCATGATCTCAATATCTGAACTGATGAAATCTGAACTGTTTTGAGTTACCTAAAATCATTTGCTATTCATCAATATTCTGAAATATTCTATCATCTATATATCTATAGAATATCTATCAATATTCTACATGGTCTTCCTTTAGTTCAATTCTTATACTAAAAATAAAATTAAATACAATTGTACTTATTGATGTAATTTTCAATTTTTCTATTGAAAGAAAAATCTTTTCTTTTTTTCAATTCTTGTTCTGAGAAAAATGACATGTTTACTAATGAAATAGTCACTTTTTTAATGGCTTTAGTCAAGCTGTTCCCTTAGCTTGTTTCTTAGTATGCTTAAAACTCATTTTGCTTCCATCAGTTCTTTCTCTGGAGATAGAGAGCATTTTACATCAGAAGATCTTAAAAATTGTCTTGGACCACTGTATTGTTGAGAATAGCTGTCTTTCACATTCATTCATCATACAACATTGCTATTATTATGTAAAATAGCAACTCTATTTGCTTATCTCATTCTGCATGAGTTCTTATGATTTTCCCCCAAGCAGTTTTTTTTTAAATAATGAATTCTTATTCCAAAGCTAGAATCTTTCCTTTTATCAAACACAAGATAGCTATGGCCCTTTAAAACTATTTATAGTGTACCTAATCTATTCTATTGACCCAATTTCTATTTCTTGTCCATTACCATATTATTTTGGTGATTGCTGCTTTACAGTACAGTTTGAGGTCTGATAGAGATAGACCATCTATCTTCACATTTTAAAAACTAATTTCCTTGTTATTCTTGACCTTTTATTCTTCCAGATCAATTTTATTATCTTTTTTTCTAGTTAAAATAATTTTGGTTTGTTAAAATAAGTTGATTTGCATGGCACTGAATAGTGAATTAACTTAGTTGGAATTATCATTATGTTTACTCAAACTACCCATGAGTAATCAACATTTTCAAATTGTCTAATACTGATTTCATCTGAGTGAAAAATGTTTCTAAGTGTATACATATAATCCTGTATTTGTCTTGGCAAGTAGATTCTGAGATATTTTATGTATAGATTTATTTTAAATAGATCTTTTCTTTCTCTTAATGCTGAATTTGGTTGGCAATAAATAGAAATGCTAATAATTTGTTTGGGCTTAGTTTGTATCCTGCAACTTTGATAAATTTATTAATTATTTCAACTAACTTTTAAATTGATTCCATAGGATTCTCTAACTATACCATCATATCATCTGCAAAGATTGATAGTTTTGTTTCCTTGCTACTCACTCTAATTATATAAACTTTTGTTCTTTTATTGCTGTAGCTATTATATTAAGTGCAATATTGAATTATAGTTGTTATAATGAGCATTCCTGCTTCACCCTTGATATTATTGAGAAGACTTCTAGCTTATCCTCATTATAGATAATACTTGCAGATGGCTTTAAATAGATATAATTTATCATTTTATAGAAAGCTCCATTTCTTATGTTCCATAGGATGTTATTGATTTTTTTAATAGCAATGGGTATTGTATATGGTCAAAAGTATTTTGTACATCTGTGGAAATAATCATGTGATTTCTCTTGTTTATTTTATTTTTTTTAATTGATGTTTTCCTTATAGTAAATCATCTCTGCATTCCTTATATAAATCCCACCTGGCCATAATGAATGACCTTTATGACATATTGCTATAGTCTACTTGTGATGTTTTTATTTAAAAATTTTGCATCTATATTCATTATGGAAATGGGTCTAAAGTATTCCTTCTCTGTTATTTAGCTTTCTGATTTAGGTATCAGCAACAATATTTGTTCATAAAAGGAAGTTGGTAGGATTCCTTTTTGCCTATTTTCCAAAATAATTTATATATGATTGTGATTAATTGTTCTTTAAATTTTTTATAGAATTCACATCTGACCCTGGGGATTATTTTCTGTAGGAGTTCATTGATGGATTGTTCAATATATTTTCCTGAGATGGGATACTATTTAATTATTCTATTTCTTCTTCTGTTATGTTATTATATTATGTGTTTTTCTAAATATTCCTTTGTCTTATTTTTCATTAACATTCATCCATTTCACTTAGATTGTCAGATTTATTGGCATTAGTTGGATAAAATAGCTACAAATGACTGCTTTTATTTCATTTCATTGGTGGCAAAGTCATAGTTTTCATTTTTGATACAGGCAATTTGATTTTCCTTACTTTTAAAAAAAAAACTTACTTAATTAATGGTCTAGCTGTTTTATTCTCCCCCTCCCATAAAACCAACTCTTACAATTTCATTCATTCATTCATTCATTCAATTATGTTCTTAGTTTAAATTTTCTAATTTTCTCTTTTAATTTTCAGTTTTTCCAACTTGACCTTTAATTTCAGATATTTAATTTGTTCTTTTTTCTAGTTTTCTTTTAGTTGCATG
This sequence comes from Gracilinanus agilis, assembly GCF_016433145.1. NCBI lineage: Eukaryota > Metazoa > Chordata > Mammalia > Didelphimorphia > Didelphidae > Gracilinanus > Gracilinanus agilis. The sequence goes on along the minus strand of NC_058130.1, from coordinate 567,705,402 downwards.
CCCAGTTCATTGATTTGCTTTTGCTATATTTGATCAATGTAAGCACTTAGAGATAAAATATACCTAAGTACTTCTTTGCCATATCTCATAAATTTTGATATGATCTCTCTTTGCTATAATTCTCCTTAATGAAATTATTAATTATTTCTATGATTTCTTTTAGATTATTTAGTTTCTAATTAATTTATAAATTGTTTTTTCCATGATGCTATATTGATTGTAATTTGTGTTCCATTATATTCTCATATATTTTTTATTTCTGTTTTTCTGCATTTGCATGTGAGATTTCTACATTCTAACATATGATTATTTTTCCTGTAAATCTCAAGTACCACTAAGAAGAAAGTATATATTTTTTATTCTGATTCAATTTTCTCCAAAGGTCTACTAAATCTAATTTTTCTAAAATTCTATTCTACTTAATGTCATTCTTGTTTATATTTTTAGCTAGATTTTTCTAATTCTAAGCATGGAATATTGATATTCTCCAATAGTATACTTTTACTGTCTATTTTGTCCTGAAGCTCATTTAATTGAAATATTTGGATGCTATGCCATTTGATACATATGTGTTTAGTACTGATATCACTTCACTGTCTATTGTATTTTTATTAATATATATTCCTTCCATAACTCTTTAAGTTAATTCTATATTTGCTTTAACTTTGTCTGAGATCATGATTGCTAACCCTACTTTATTACTTCAGCTGAAATATAATAGATTCTTCTCATGCATCTTAACTTTAGTTTGTGTCTCTTGCTTCTAATATGTTTCCGTTAAACAACATACAGTGTGATCTTGTTGTTTTTATTTTAATTGACTCTCCTATCTGCTTCCATTTTAAGGATGAGTTCATCCAATTCACATTCACAGTTATGATGATTAACTCTGATTTCCCCTCTACTGTATTTTTCACCTTTTGACCATGCTCTTTCACTTTCTTTTCCCTCTTTCCTTACAAGTGTTTTGCTTCTAACCATAGCCTCCTCAAATTCTTCCTCCCTTATATTTCTCCTCCTTTTACATGTTTTTCATATTCTACTCCTACTTTCTTAGAAGATAAGATAGGTCTCTATACTCAACTAAGTATGGATGTTTTCCCATATCTGAACCAATTCTAATGACTAAAATTTGAGCATTTTCTATCTTTATCCACATCTTCTTTTCTACTGTAAAATTGTTTGTTTGTTTTGCTCCTTTTCAGGTGAGAAAATTTACCTCATTTTATTTCTCCCTTCCATCTTTTCTCAGAGTAATTGTCTTTTTCTCCCTTTGTTTTATTTATTTTTTACTATCATGTCAACTATGAGAAATTAATTCCATACCCTCTCTCTATGCATACTCCTTCTAAATGCCCTAATAATGATAAAATTCTTGACTTGCAATTATCATCTTCCCAAATAGGGATATAAACATTGACCTTATTGAATCCATTTTGCTTCTCTTGAATCCTGTATTTGAACATCACATTTTCTCTTCATGTCTGGCCCCTCTATCAGGAATGTTTGGTAATCCTCTATTTCATTAAATGACATCTTTCCCCTGATATATTTAACTTTATTAGGTTACTGATTCTTGGGTGCAAACCTAGCTACTTTGACCTCAGGAATATCATATTCCAAGTCTGTTGATCTTTTAATGTAGAAACTGATAAAGCCTTGTTAATCTTGACTTTTGCTCCATGATATATGAATTATTTCTTTCTGGATGGTTGTAACATTTTCTAGTTGACCTATGAACTCTGAAATTTAATAATATTCTAGATTATTCTGATAGAAGTAGATTAAACTGAAGAATTAAAATATCATGCAAGCAGGAAACTACTTTTGGTTTCATGCTTTATATAAAACTTTTTTCTGGCAGGAACTTCTATTTTGTTCTCTACCTTTTAATTGAATATTCTTTATAATTTATATGTATGTATACATATGTATATATATATACATATGTATAAAACTTTTCATTCATTCAGAAGGTAGTAGATATCTAAAATTATTTCTTAAGTCCCTTTAAAATTAATTGAAATTCTTAAGTCATTAAATTCTCTAAAGGTTGTATACAGGTTGTAACCAGTTTTGATGGAGTCCATCTGTCATCATCTATGTGACAATTAAAAAAGGCAAAATGAAAGAAAAGGCTGTATAGGCAATATGTAACCTCAATGAATCAGGTGACAAGGGTTTGTGTAGATTGACTATGGGCTTATACAATGATATTTCGTTCAGTGCAGTCATAGGGGAAGGATACAAATAAAAATCATTTATCAGAAAGATATTGATTAATTTATATATAATACAATAATATATAAACTTAAAAAAACTAAATTTTAAGACAAAAAATTAGCAAATAAAATAAGTGTGATAGGAATATAGGCAGTGAGTTCAAAATCCTTTTCTCCAATTCCAATAGACTTTTTCACTATTCAGAGGGGAAGCAAAAACTCAAAAAGTTAACATCAATAAACTTCCAGATTCCATTTAAGGTTCTTTACCCCTTCCCCTAGTATTTATCATCCATTTGCATTTCTTTTGCCAGAGCTCTGAAGTTTGTCATAGTGAGGGGAATTCTTAACTGAACATAGTATGGAGGAATCTCAAATTGGATATATTGTAGAGACTGGGCAGGCCACAAAAGCAAAGGAGTGTAAGATGAATCTTCCATTTGAATCCTAAGATTAATCAAGTTCTCAATTACAATGTATTTAATCAGCACAAAAACCCTCAGGATCAGAAGTAAGAAAACATACCCTAAAAGTGTAAGCTACGTGAGCTCCATAAGGATCTCTGAATACAGAAGCTATTTGAGAGAGGCAGGAAACTGAACCATGCTTGCAATCTCTATTTCCTGTTTGGAAGAATAACCTTTCTTCCCTTTCCCCATTGGGGTAAAATGCTAGAGGTCACATGCTATCTCAGTCCCCTCCCCCACAGGCAAGAGCATGGAAGCCTATCTAGGTTAGCTAAACTGGGGTAGGGATGGGTGGGTGTTCCCCTACTGAAAAGTGGCTAGAGCAGACTTGAAAATTCATGGGGGGAGGGTTATGCTTCACCCTCAGCATTAAAAAAAAAACAAAGATGCTTCTAAATAGCTCTGGAACCCTTGGGCACTTGAGTACAAACTGCATTAACTCATGGATAGCAAAAACAACAAGGAACCTGTAGGCAGTGTCTAGTCAAACCTGGGAGGCAGCAGCAGCAGTGGTAGTACCTGGAAGCGGCAGGAGCAGCAACAAGAGTGGCAGTGGGAGAAAATATGGCTTGCAAAATGTATCTAGGCTATCTTAAAAAATATTTGAGAATTCTGTCCCTTTGTGGTCTCCAAATTGTAAAGAGTAAAATTAATATACAATAACTATTATATTTTATAAGGTTTAATAATAATAACTAAAGTAAAAAAAAAATTACCTAACTCACCCCAGTCATGAGAAAAGAGCATGAGCAGGAAGAGCTATAGAACTTATAAACAATTACATGAAAACACAAAACATGCACAAAGGGAAAGGCATTCTGGGTAATTAAGTTTTAGGGGTTCAAGATTTTCTTACTGTACGGATTCTAAGTAAATTTTTGGCAGTGATTGGTTCTATGTAGTTGCAAAAATGTTCTCAAAAATTCCTTTATATAATTCCTTCTCCAGTAAACTTTCTACTCAACATATTATAATAATTTTATTCCATCTTGTAAGATAGTTTATTGAAAAGTTTATAAGACATCTTATGATGGGCAGTCTGGTAGAATGGATAGGTTTCTGTATATAGATTCAGGAATAGATTGATTTGAATCTTGCTTTGGACATTTAGTAGATTTGTGATCATGGAGAAAACATGACCACAGGGTGGGAAAAACAGTGTGAGAGTTAGATGTCATGTTGTCCTCATTTAACAGAGGAGAAAACCGAGATTAAAGAGGAACACTGACTCACAGACCTTCCATGTAGTAAGGGCACAGAATTAAAATAATATTATGCTATAAGAAAGGTTAATCAGTATCATTTCAGGAAAAAAATACTGCAAAGTTCTACATGAACTGATGCAAAATAAAGTGAGCAGAACTAGAACATTGTACATAGTATAAGCAGTATTATACAAAGAACAGTTGAGAGTGACAGCTATTTTAAGCAACATATTAAATAAGACAATGCTAAAGGAATCATAATGAAAAATGCCTTCTTTCAGACAAAGAACGGATGGAGTCTGAATGCAGTTTGAGACATTCTATTTTTCACAATGTTTTTGTTTAAGCATCTTTTCACAAAATTGTGAATGTGGCATATGTTTTAACATGATTACATGTGCATAAAATGTATCAGGTTGTTTGCTATCTCAGGGAAAGGGGAGCAATGAAAGGTAGGGAGAGAATTTGCAACTCAAAACTTTAAAAACAAATGTTAAAATTGTTTTTACATATAATTGGGGAAAATAAAATACTATTTTTAAATGCATCTTCACAGATTCAATGTAGAGTTTAATGGATAAAAAGATGGAAAGCGAAAAAAAAACCCTAGTGGAAAAGACAAAATATACTAAAAATAAAATGTAAAAGCAAACAAATTAAAATTTTAATTTTATTTTCCTCAAACATATCCCTGGAATAAATGCATATTATGTAGATAATTTGGCAAAAAATTTCTTAAAAATTATACTTTATGTTATAATGTTAGATTATTTGCTCTGGAAATTTAGTCTCATGATCAAATTAAAATAGGATTCTGGATTTTTAGGAAGAAATTGATTGTTTTGTGTTGTATACTTTTAAAAACATATCTAGGCAAGAATTTTGAAGTATATTTATATAGTATAAGCATATGATTTTGGATATTGCTTTGGTTTATTTAAAATATATACGTAAGAGAGCAGCTAAATAGCTTAGTGGATAGAACTCTAGGATTGAACCACAGAGGATATGGGTTTAAATCTTGCCTCAGACTCTTCTTAGCTGTGTAACTCTCGGCAAGTCACTTAAGTCATTTGCCTAGCCCCTGCCCTTCTTTCTTAAACTTCTAAATTAGGCAGAAATTTGGGATTTAAAAATATAACCCCTATATTTTAGGGGTTTAGGTATATCCCTGAAAAAATGGTGGTGGTTCTTTAGTGCCATATGCTCAAACTCCCAATGGTAAACTTTCCCTAAATAGTATTAGTTGAACATCATTTTAGTTAACCAGACATAAGCAACTTTTAGAAAGGGTTATTTTTAAAAATTGCTTTAGCAACAATTGCTATACACAATTCCTCCAAAAGACTGACATATTCTCTAGAAGTATACTCAGAATCCAGAAAAAAAAGTGGACTCAAATTTAGAGAAGATATGATAAGTGGGTAACATGTATTTCCTGTTTGCTAGAAATCCTTTTCATGGAGTGCTAAAGAAGTTCCCCTCAGATATAGAGTAATCCATTTGGTATTTTCTTTGTAGAATTTTGAATTTGTCTTTCCATTGGTGCCAAAGAAGACATAGTTATAAGTTGAGGACACTGACTGGAATATGAGAAATACAATATCTTATGGATGCTTTGAAGCTCTTAAGAACCTCATCTTACTAAATGGAGTGGCAGGAAGAGACGTAAGTCAGAGCAAAATTTAAGAATTCTTATCTCCTACCCTCCCATAGGTGGTTTGTCCTACTGGAATAACATCTTTCCTCCAAGATGCAGAATAACTGTATTCTCAAGTTGTTTAATAATATGTACATAAATCTTAAGCAATGAATAATTTTTTTCTTTTCCTTAAGATATCTGAGGGATTCATCCTGTGTAATATCACTCCAATTCTAAGGACTTATGCACTTAATCTAAAATCTGTGATAGATTCATTAATTTTACTTTGTTAATGTATCGAGGTATTACTTCCTTTAAATGGAGTGAAACAATTTCCTTAAATAAATCATTCATACCATTGTGTGTATGACTGATATGCAGAGCATGTTATAAATGTCTTTGGGGAGTTTTGAGCTTTATTATCTTCTGAAGTATTAATGCTACTCCTCATAAAAAGAATTCAAAAGTTTGAATATGTATACCTATTTAACACCTATTTTTGTAAAGGAATAGCTGTATAATAAGCCATCTTAAGTTTTGCTGGATTATTATCCCACTTTTAAGTTTTTAAATTTTATTTATTGTGATATCTGCTCTTCTTTTTCATGATTAAGTTATAGATGAATGTGCATTAATTAATAATTTTCTCTGCAAGGAAACCTATTAATAGCATTTGTTACTTGTAAATTACTAGTCATCCTAAGAGAGATTATAATATTTTAGTTGACTTATAAATCATAATTTTATTTTTATATTCACAGTATGATAGATTATACCTAAGGAATTTAGTATGTATGCTGTAATTCCATTCAATAAACTTTTTATTAAGTGCCTACTATGTATAACGCAGAGAAGACATTATATAGCCTTGCCTTATAGAATACTGAACTTAAGAGTCAAGAAGACCTAGCTTCCAGTTATTCCACTGACAATTATTCATTTTATCATTATTTTTTCTTCTCTTGGCTTGTGTTAAACTATTATAGACTTACCCACTAGGTTATACAGAAGCTGTGAGCTTCATTTATTAAATAGTTCCCATACTGATTAAATCACAGATCCTAGACATATTAACACATTGATTTTCTATTTTAGCAACAGGGATCTGGTCTATTTGAATTTGAATCCCTCCATTATATCATCAACTCCTGTCTCAGTCCAGGCCCTGAAGTCATAATTCAGAGAATCATCTCTTTGAATTTAGGAACTGTTTCTGCATCCTTTACCTTTATAGAAGCCCACAGTTATGGAAATTCCCACAAAAGAATATTCTCACCAACAAAGTCATTAGCAACATTAAAACACTCAATATTTTTAAAAATCATATAGCTTTTATCAGTGGAAGAAGATACATGTCACTAGCCTAGACACTGCACTCTAAGGACCACAATGCTTCTCTTTGTCTCCTCCTCCCAGGTAAAATCTTCTATATGTCTAGTCACATTTTACATGAGCTTCTAGAGTTCAGTAATTAACCCAGCGGATTTGTACATGTTAAATGCTTTATAAAAGCTTTTTTATTCATTCATTTGTCCAATAAGTTGTATCTTTATATACAAATGCTAAATATAATATTTTTAGAGCTGCAGTATTTATTGAATTATTTAAAAATTGATTCAATGTATTCTAATTTCATAATAGTCATTATTTTTTTCTGATGTTATTTCATTTCATTTTCATTATATTCTCTATGTGTTATGCAGACATAAATTCTTCCCTTATTCTTAACAAATAATTTTTTTCATGTTCTCCTATGTTGTTTATGGTGTCACCCTTTATTTCTAGTCTCTCCACTATCTTTGTCAAGAACAATTCAAATGGAGTCATGAAGAGCTGGGCACAACTCTAAAACAACTGAACCACAAGAAAAGATATTGAAACAGAAAAAGCTAATGAAGACTGAATAAGTTAAAGTAATAATGTCCAGACAAGGAATATAGCATGATAGAAATGTTATCTAAACAATACTCTAAACTAATCATCGTGGATTGAGGATAATTTTTTTATTTCACTAGGAAAATAGATGACTTTTTTCATTATCCAAAATTAAAATTGTTTAAGTTTTTATTAGATTTTTATTAGATTTATTATCATTATTATTTATTAGATTAGTTTTTTATTAAATTGAAATTGTAATAGTTTCTGATCACAGCATTTGTGAGTCTCCCTCTACTTTTTATTGGATTTCTTAACTTTTCTGGTGGTAAGATTTTCCTTTTGTTTTTGTTCATCCTATTAATTTCTTTCCTGTAGTTAACAATGGCTTCCAGATAAGTACAATAGCCTGAGTCTTTCGGAACTAAAAGACAAGTATTTGTATAACACCAAGTAATTCTAAATCAATTATGAGAATGGAAACTGGGCCAGTGAAATAAAAAAGTAAGAATTGTGAATCATATTATGTATATAAACAAATAATGCATAATTAATTATAAATGATAATAATAGAATAAGAGGAAGTTCTGTTAAAAATATATGCATGTGAACTTGGAAGGAGGGATCAAGAGATTATTTCTTGATATGATCAGATAAATTTCTCTACGATAACTTATTCCTAAAATGTATGTGAAAATGGATAAGAACACTTAACACCTAGTCTATCTACTGAGTGGAGCCTCAATAAATATATATGTAGATGATTAGGTACATAATTAAAAAAATTTTTAAGAAGAATCCTCCTTGTAGTTTTTCCAGCAGCAGTTAAACCACTGATTATAAGAAAGTGAGAATTCCCTTATGTATGTGTTAGTCTAGATAGCTACCAAGGTCCATTTCGTATTTAACTTTTGTGATTTTACATTCATACCAAATGTCAATGAATGGGGGAAAATAATTTCAGATTTATTATTAATTAAATATAGCTGAGTCTTAGAAGATATTGCTCTTGGATTTTTCAAAGCCATTGTGGAATAATTAGTTAAACTGAGTTTAGAGTTGTTATGCAGAGACAAATCAGTCCTGAATTATTCCTAGATTTGCAATTCCATTCTAAAAAAAGCAAGGCAAATTTCAGTATTCCAACAAGTACTATATAAATTTTGTATCTCCCTAGGGATGAACCTGAAAGATATTTCCTGGACAAAAAACTGCCTAGAATTTCCTTTTTGACAACTAAAACCAGACATTACTAGGGAAGGTGGATTGCACATCAACATTCATGGTCTTGTCCTTCAATATATATTTGTTAAATTGTTTTAACAGAGACTTTCTATTTTTTTGAGAGGGAAAAGTGAAAATAGCAAAGAGAAATCTCAAAGATTTTTAGTTGGATCTAACATGTAGGAAAAAAACTATCTGAAGTTTAGAAAATGAGAACATCTAATAATTCCCAGGAGTACCATTTATGATATTAGAATTTCTAGAAACATAAATAAAAAAGTAAAGAAGAGAAGAAAGGAAATGTGTGATAGAAATACAATTCCTGAGATGAAAAGCACAGGAAAAGGCTAGAAAGGGAACATATGGATTTTTTTCTGGATATTGGAAAAACAAATAGAAAATAAGCCATCAAGCAAACAAACAAACAAAAAAACCCCAAAGCCTCAGTTAAATTGCTACTTGCTTGGAAACAAGGTCTACCCTAGATCCATATACCTTGGGATTGAGTTCTAATCCAGTCCCTAAAAGACCCTGATTTAATATCTGGCAAATTAAGAAGTATCTCTGGGCTTCCGTTCCCTTATTTATAAAAATAAAAAGTTAGGAGTTGGACTAGATTAATTTCTAAGTTATCCTATGATTTTAGGGTATCAATTCCAGATCTTTTGTTCTGAAATTATATAACTTGAAAATATCCCTAGATAATAAATAGACTTGAGAACTTTAGAACACAGCAAAAACTTACTTAATAAAGCAAGTTCTCCAGACAAAAGAAATACACAACCTTTTTATTGACTAGATGACAAGAAATATGGAGATTAGTAAAGTCAATGTAACTGTGGAACTGCATTAAGAATCTCTCAATGGTGTTAAAACAAAAGTAGTCCAGATGTACTAAGTTTAAAGTGGTAACCATTTCTTCCTCTTTGATATGCAAATATAGTGGGCAATTAGAGGAAGTGTTCCATGGGACTTCAGAAAGCAGTTGAATAAACATGAAAAGCTTTAAAAATCTCTTTGTCAATGAAATCAAAAGACTTTAATCATTAAAAAAAAAAAAACCAAAACAGCTGTACTGCAACAAATCAGTGTGACAAAGGAAATGCCACAGTTATTCTTTCCAAAGCCTGAAAACAGCTCTGATTGCAAGGAGTCATTTCTGTCTAATTGAGGAGTAAGCCCTGTAGACTGTACTTGCTGCAATATTGATTGTTTCCTTTTTCTTGAATTTTCACCATCTATCAATGACTTTACAGATCATTAACTTTGTTCCACTTTATCCAAATCTCTTCTGACTTAGCAATCATTTTCAGACCTTGCACAAGTCAATCAAATGCACCTTAATCCAAAAACCATTCATTTTGCAACTTTATCTTCCAGATTTTGTCACATTCTTCCTAGTCAATCGAATTTTCTATGTAGCACCTTGTGAATTATAGAGAATCTTTCTCATTCTCTTCATTTTTTTTTGTTTCAGTGTCCTGCTATTTTATTAGTCCTTTCACCTTGAGTAATTGTCTTTTATTTCAGCATGTAAAAGATTTTAAACACTTTTAAAAATTCATGCTTTTTTCATGTACCAGGACATTAAAGTGATTTCTAAACATGAGCATGTAATGGGGCTATGATTTATTATTGTTAGAATAATCACAGCCTTTGATAAGAGTTAAGACCTTCAGCACCATAAAAGCAAGCCCCGAAATCCCTCAGAGTAGATTGTCTTTGAGAAGATAGTCTGAAGAGAGTGTCTTCTGGAAATAGTCTTTGAAGGAACTTAGCTGAGACTTTGGCTTGGATCTGGTGCTTGAAGCTCATATTCAACTTGGACTCTGACTCTTGGACTACTTCATGGGGTGAGTGAAATGCTTACTCCTTTCCGTAGTTTCTGGAGAGACTAGCTTCCATCTTGGAGGAGGCCCCATGATTACTCACTACTGGTCTTCCTGGTTGAGAGCTAATTAATCTCTGCCTGGATTAAGATATATAACCTCAGTAATCTTTTCACATTCTTCTACTTTATTGTTTCCTTTCCATTTTTTAAATAGTTGTAAATAAATTTCTGACTCGGGATATATTAAATGCTTGTGACCATATAATTTCATAAAATAATTGTCCAACCATTAAATGTAATCCTTATAAAACCCATCCACTACTCCTTATTCTCCTCTCCCTTTTCCATTACTGTAGGGACCGGAGATTATGTCTGTAGAAGTATACCATCTTTGAAAGCTAATTTTGCCATAGTTCTTCAAAAGCAAAAACATACCAATGTAAAAACTAGAAGCACTATTTCTTCAAAGCTTTGAACTGCCAGTATCTGTATAGAGAGCTAAGAAATATATGGAATGGGACAAAGTCAGTGAGAGTAGAGAGCATTCATTCAGTTAAGACTAATTCTAACTACCCAGAATTCTCTTAGGGCAGAGACATAGGCTGGTGAACCATTAAATCCCCATTGTGGGGAAAAACGGAGATAGCTGGAGATCCATACCCCAAGGAAACCAGCATTAGAAGGGAGGGAGTCAGAAAGTAAGTAACAAGGAAAATAAAAAAGAAGGACTGAAAACAGCAAAGACTCTGAAAGGACAAAATTCAAAGGCCTTAAACACAAGTAGCTGAGTCAACAGGGGGAAAAATGAGTAGATGAAGAAGAGAAAGAAAAGAGTACAAAGGAGGGTAAATGCAAGGATGGTGATTGGAGGAGGTTCCAGTAGCAAATGTTTCTTTGAATAGAGAGAAAGGTAGTGATGAGAGAGGAGGACCTTACACTGGTTATAGAATGTGAGGCTTTTTTGCTTTAAAAATCTTTTATGTGTGATAGTATTGTATGTGGTGGTGGTGGGAAGGAGAGAGTTGGAACGTCTAGTGGCAATGGGTACCTTGATGACTTAGAGAACATAGAAATAGAGAAGAGGAAAGAAATTTTCACACAAATGTAGGGAAGAAAAAAAAAACCAACCAAATTTGTAATTTTTCTAATTCAACAAGTATTTGGTGTTTTAATTGAGATGCCATGGAATAAACAGATAAGGTAGGATTGACATTGTAAGTATACTGGCTCAGCCCACCATTTGGATAATTAATATTTCTCTAATTATTTTAATCTGACTTTCTTTGTATAAAATGTTTTATAATTATGTTCATACAGTTTCTGGGTTTGTTTTGGCACATATACTCCTAGGTATTCTATTCTATCTATATCTAATTTAAATGAATTATCTCTTACTACCACTTCTTGCAGGAATTTGTTGGTGATATATAGAAATGCTGATTATTTATATGTTTATTTTATATCCTGCTATTTTGGCAAAATTATTGCTAGTTCCAAATAATTTTTATTTTAATTTTTAAGCTTTTCCATATATACCATCACATTGTCTCAGAAAAGAGATAGCTTTATTACTTCTTTGCCCATTCCAATTCTTCCCATTTCTTTTTCTTCTCTTGCTATTGCTAACATATTTAATAAAAATATTATAGTACTCTTGTGTTTGATGAAACTAAATGTCTAAATTTTGAGGATAATAAGTTTCTCTTTGGTAAAAAATCTTGGGAAAACAAAAACAGTCTTGCAGAAACTAGGTATAGAGCAATATCTTAGACCAGTGATAGGCAAACTATGGCCCATGGGCCAAATGCAGCCCCTTGAAAAGTTCTATCGGGCCATGGGACATTATTCCTAATCTGACAAATGCAATACAATGAAACTTCAAAATAGTTGCCTTAGAAACAGACTGACAGATGAGCATTTCCTTTCCTTTCCTTTGGTCCCCTCTTTAAAAAGTTTGCCCATCACTGTCTTAGACAATTTACCAAGGTAAGATCAAAATGGATACATAATATGGGCATAAAGAGACATTCAATAAGCAGATTAGAACAACAGGAAACATATTCACTATCAGATTTATGGAAGAGAAGAATTTATGAACGAACATGAGATAGAAAGCATTGTGTCATCTAAAATGGACAATTGTGAAAACATTAAATTAAATTTTTTTGTAAAAATAAAAACAATATAGTCAATATTATAAGGAAAGTAATAAATTGTGAAAAATATTTTGTAGACAATTTCTCAGATAGAGGTCTTATATATAAAATATATAAATAAGGTTTCCAAATTTATAAGAATGAAAGCAATTCCCCAATTGATATGGTATCAAAAATATGAACAAACAAACAAATTTTGGATGAAGAAATATATATATGTATATATATATATACACAAACATACACATGCATACATATATAACTATATGGAAATATGCTCTTAATCATTATTAATTAGAAAAATACAAATTGAAACAATTCTGAGATATCATCCAACACCTATGAGATTACCTAAAATGATAAAAAGTCAAAATAAGAAATGTTTTAAGAGATGTGGAGAAATGAGGACACTAAAACACTGTTGGTGGAACTGTGAAATGATAAAACCATTTTGGAGAGCAATCTAGAGTTATGCCCAAAGAGTTATAAAACTGTATAACTTTTGACAAGCAATACCACTATAGGATTTAATTCCTGAGGTGATCAGTGAAAAAGGAAAAGAATCTATATGCTCTAAAATATCTATAGCAGCTATCTTTGTTTTGTCAAAAAAAACTGGACATTGAAGGGAAGTCTATGAACTGGAGAATAGATAAACAAATTATGCCATACTACTACACCATGAGAAATGATTAGCAAGTTAATTTTTAAAAAAATAATGGAAGACTTAACATTATATTATAAAGAGTGAAATGAACAGATCCAAGAATACATTACACAGAGCCTAGGAAATATCATATGAAGAATGATCTGTGTATATCTACCTCTAGAGGAAGAAATGAAAATAGAAACAAACAACAAATTGTTTTATATTGTAAGGATTTTTAATAGCAGCCATGTTGGATCAAGATTGACTGCCAGTTACCCAATCAGAATCAGAATGAACTGAAGGTGGCATGATCCTGGCGTGAGGCAAGGGGCAGTTGGAAACTGCCTATAAAAGGGACAAACCTGAACCAATCCTGGTCTCAGTCTTGAGATACAACTGGGCAAGGAGGGAGGTTCTTAGGCTTAGGTTAGGGCAGAATATATAGAGTATATTCTGATATGACTCTCAACTTTTATCAACCAAAATATATTCAAACTTATCAACTTCAGTTCTCTGAACATCATCAAGAAGAATTATTCAAACCAAACCAACATCTGCTGAACAAACCTTCAAATCAGAAGAGGTCAGCTCATGTCAAACCATCTAAAGACTCTTGAGTATCAGTTAATTATCTGGGAGATACAACAATTATATATCAACTTAGATTTAACTTAGAAATCCTATTCCCATTTTCCATCAACAATCCCATTTTCCCTTTCACCTATATAATACCACCATTAAACCCATTTACAAAAGAGCCATCTGCAAACCTGTGTGATTCTCAAGATTCCAGATAGAGATGTATCAGTTGGAAATCATCTGGGTTATTAAGGAAATACTTTAAAGTTATTAATCTTCAAACTGGTCTCTGAATTAATCCACAGTCAAAACAAGATACCTAAACTAACTAACCTTTGTTAAGTCTAAGACACAAGTTACTATTTAGGAATTAAGAGAATTATATCCATCTTCATCAGTTACTTAAGGATTTAGGTAGAACTGATTAGTTGTGTTCACCAATCAGCTGATTCTTCAGTTCTAGCTGTAATAACAAACAACTGTCAGAAAGTTATTCAATTATTGGAGTAAAAAGATGCAACACATTTCTTACTGAGCCCAACTGAGCTGGAGGTTGACCCTTTGGGATCATTATTTACATTCGTGACCCATTAGGATTAATACCTACAGTAATTATCATTAACAGTTTTACAAATTATCCTTACAATATATACATATAGATTTTTGTCAACTAATGTCTTCATTAAAGTTCAACTAGAGAAGATATAGATAAGTGGTGTACTAGGGATGTGGTTGGGGAAGGGCCCAACAAGCGGTAGTTCAGGGTGGCAGAATAAACAGAATGTCAAGCCTGGAGTTAGGAAGGCTTCACTTTAAATATGGTTTCAGAACTTACTTTTAAAAAAATTTATTTTGAATATTTTCCCTTAGATACATATTTCATGTTCTTTCCCTCTCCCCAAAGCCCCTCTAACCCCCCTTAACCGATGCACAATTCCACTGGGTTTTACATGTATGATCAGGACTTAATTCTCTATTATTGATAGTTGGACTAGAGTTATTGTTTAGTGTCTACATCCACAATAATATCGCCATCAGCCCATGTGCAGAACTTATTTTGCGACAGTGGGCAGGTCTTTGATACTTTCAGTTTCCTCATTTATAAAACAGGGAAAATAATAGTACCTATGTTTCAGGGCTATTGTGAGGATCAAATGAGATTATAATTGTAAATACTTAGCACAGTGGTTAGTAGACAGTAAGTGCTACATAAATGCTAGATACTGTTACTATTCGAACCAAATAAAGTGGAGGAGATTAAAAGGAAATATGATCAGAGATGAAAGAAAAAAGACCAATAGGAATAGCACCATAGAAAAAGTACAAAGTAAAGGAACTGAAGGAACATAAATTGTGTTTATAGCATAAGAGGTAACTTGAAACTCTTCATGGCCATTATTGCATCCAGTATAAGTTGGGAAGTGGTCAAATGAGGAAAAAGAATGTTTATATCAAATTCCTATGATAAGGGCTTGGTATCTAAGATATACATGCATATATATTGTAAGATTAAAAATTAATATCCAATACTCCAAATATTATATTTTTATAAAATTTATTAATAACAACTTGAAGTAGAGGAAAATGAAAGCCTTAGTAAAGAGACACTTCCCAGACCATGCAAAGGGAGAAGAGAGCAAAGGCAGGGCTATGCCCACATTTATCTATACAACTTAAGCAGGCAACTTGGATGAAGGGAAAAGGATTCTCGGAGATGAAGTCCAAGGGTTCAAGATTTCTAATTACACAATATATGTTTATATAGATACACATATATACAGAAATACATATATATGGAGAGATGTAATTTAGTTAATAATTACATATATAATTTTTATATGAAATAGTCATTCCCTAAGAGGAAAATAGTCAAAGGCCATAAACAATTTTCAAAAGAAATGCAAAATAGTCACAATTAAGGAAAATAAAGTTTCAAACACTAATAATAAGACATGCAAACCAAGCAACTCAGAGACTTCCCCTCATACTCTGCAAATTGGCAAAAATGACAAAAAATGTCAAAATACATTGTTAGAAAGGCTATGAAAGGATAAACACACATTGAACACATAAATAATATGTTCTTTATGATGCTGTGAAATGTTTTCAATAGTTTGGAAAGCAATTTGAAATTATGCAAATAAAGCGACTAGAACATCTTTACTCTTTGAACCAAGGACTTTCTTATTGAGTTTATATTCCAAGAAAACCATTAATAAAAAAAAAAGCCCCCAAAGCTCCAAATATTTATAATACTTATTATAATAGCTAAAATTTGGAATCAAAATAGATTCTCATAGATTGGAGAATAACTAAACTATTTATGGTACACATATATTGGAACATTATTATACTATAATAAATGTTACATATGATAAATACATGGAAACATGGAAAGATTTCAAAGTACTTAAAGTTATTAGTGAAGAAGACAAGATATACAGGAACAACAATTTAAATATAAGGAACAATATCAAACCAAAAGTAAAAATTAAATAATAAATTATAAATATGAATTGGGACCTCAAATGAGGAAATAAAAGAAAATACCTCTAGCATGTTTCTTTGTGGAGATAGGAGGTCCACAAATACTACACATTGCAAATGTTTTCTGACCTTTTCGATGTGTCAAACAGTTGGACTATTTTTTTTCTCTTTTTCCTCTCAAAAATATTATTTGCCACGTAAAATTTTTTTAGGGAGTGGGAGGAAAAGGAATGCATGGAATAATAGGGTGATGTAGGAAACATAAAAACAAGAATAACATTTCATTTTTAATAATATTAATGGGACATTTAACCTGAGATATCTACAAAGTATATGTACACATATGTAATTTATATGAAGTTCCTAGCAAACCTTAAATAAGTGAAGGGGGGAAACATATATTGAGCACTCTGTGTGAAGCAAACTGTTATTACTTGATATTCAAGTATAAAAATATGACTATTCCTGCCTTCAAAGAACTTATATTCTAATAGGAGACTCATTACATATGGGAGAATTTGGCATAAATAACAAAGCCTAGTGGTCTTTAAGCCTCAAGGTGAATGTCAAAACTCAATTGCATTTACAGCATTTGTATAAGCTTATGACTCTAGAACCATGATAGTGAACCTATGGCATGCTGGCCAAATATGGCACACTGAACACTCTCTGAGTGCAGGCACTATGTGGAGTAAACGGAAGAGTCAGAGTGTACCCTGGTTTTTGCGCGGGGGGTGGGGGGAGAGGGCTGGGTATGCCATGTGATTTCTGAAGGATTTGTCACCGCTGCTCTTGAGAAATGCCTATTCTTAGTTGTAAGTTAGGCCCAGACTATTGCTCTCCAGAGGAACTGGAATAAGTAGTAATCAAGAAAGAACTTTATGAGGTAGGGCGACTACTGTATTTGGAAAAAAAATTCCTGATTTCATGTCTGAACTAGATGCCCATATACCAGAAAGTAAAAGATCACCAATTGACTATTAGAATTCACAACTATGCTATTGATTTTTATGTTTCAAGTCACCTTGAAACATAATGGAGTCCCTTCCATTACTCTTTTGGTGATTTTTTTAATAGAAGAGTTGGTGATTCATAAAGAACTTTTAAGTATAGGACCAAAATGGAGTTTTAAAATATGAATAGTCTAATAGATCAGTTTCTCTTTTTTCTTTTCAAAAATCTATCAGAGCTCATAGGTAGGATTAATGAAAGAGAGCATCACAATTAAAACATGCATCAATTCCTGAATGCCTTTGTGGAAATATCATCTGGGGCCATGTCTAGCTCATATTGTTATCACAGATCCATATTTGACACAAGGAAAGAGGATTCCATTCATCAAGGGTCTTACATTACAAGGAAGCCTTGAATAGGTGTGTTGACTGTGGTAATCTCCCCAAATTTAAAGGTTGGAGTCCTTGCTTCCTGAAGAGTTGTGATTCTATCAGTATGAAAACAAACATTTATTAATCGTCCACTATGTGCTAGACAATATATTAGCTTCTAGTAATATGAAATAACAAAAATTGTGGCAGAGGGCAAGGAAAAATAATGATATAATGTAAATACCTCAAAAAGACATTGGAATGTGTGTAAATATTTGTTAACTCATTTGACAACCATTGTAAAGGGGGGAAATGTATGGTTGGATTGAATATTAGAAGTTTTGGTCACCAGGAATTGATTGCTCGATTCCAAAATGAAAAAAAAAATCAAGTCAAAATGACTTTTATTGTGGTTTGTTTACAATTAGGAAGAGAAAGTGAAAGTAAGAAAATCAGATAGAGGATAGTAGGGTAAGATTATCTAACGTAACACACTAAGTAATTTGCTCTGGTCCCTGGCTCAACCCAGGCAGGAATAATTAGTCCTCAGCCAGAGAAACCATAGCCTTGAGCCATGGTCTGAGGGCTGAGGGATGAATAAAGCAAAAACTTTAGTAACAAAGCCTCTCTCCAGAGTAGAGTCCCTTCAGGAAAATTCCAGGAAGGAATCAGTCTTTTTCACTCAGCACATGGTAGTTCAAAAGGAGAGATTTAAGAACAATCTCACCAAGTCCAAGGTCTCAGTTCCAGCAAGAAGAATCTCGAACTCCAACTCCAACTCCAAAGAATGAAGAAGAACTATTCCACAGGAAGTAGTAACTCCCTTTTAAAGGTGCTTCTTCTGCATCACTTCCTGTGCATTCCTTCTATTTTATGTGTACAATCACAACAAAGGCTTTGCTTAGGACTGCCCAAAGGGCAGTCAATAAATTCTGATTTGTTACCCACTCTTACACATGTGGGACTCAGACCTCCTCCACTTGAAGATTAAGTGGTGGTGTTTATACTTTTGGTGATTTAATTTAAAAATAGACAGGATAGGTTTAATCCCATCTTCACACCAATAGTGAATGGGTAGACTCAACTATATAGCCATAAATTGAGAATGCCTTCCAGAAACACAAGCTAGCCAGAGCATCAGTTATGCATTCTGTCTGCTCCATCTTAGTTTGCTTTCTTCATTGTTGACAATGATGAAAGAACACCTTGGAGTTCTGTCCTCTGAGACCAACATGTGACCCCAAAAAAAGGAATATTTTTCCATTGACTTTTCATTTTATTTTATTTTTTCCCATTTTAGGTGAAAGAGACTAGTCTGGAGGATCTGCCTTTATAAATTTCAAAAGATCAAAAAAGATGGATCCTCTGGAAGTCTGAGTTCATGGTGGGTTTGGGGAATGTCCCAGTAGTGATACCTAATAAGTAAGGAGTCACCTTTGGAAATGGCCTTTGGGATAGGCATGAGAATTTTAATAACCATATTGCCTTTCCAGGTGAACTTAGTGGGAAAAATGTTATGTAGTAAATGTGCTAAATTTGAGCTCTTTTCCTCCCCAATAAATGCAGTGGAATAAGGATAGTATGCCTCTAATGTATCTGGGTGGGGAAAATTCACGTACTTTTGTTATTGCTATATATTAATAATAAATATCACTTTGTAAAATTCAATTGATATTAACTAGTTAAATAGAACTGGACCATGATTCACTCTGTTAGGTAACAGTGAGGGAGCAAAAACAGTTGAGACGTTAACCAATGGGATTTGAGAAGTGTGATTGCCAGTAATCATCCTGATTCACCCTGAAACAATAAGTATTTAATTAAATTTAGTAATTAAAATTAATTTTATCCTAATTTACCTTAGGTAGAGTGATCCAAAGAATACTCCCCATATTTTTATGGAGGGCTACTTAGCCACTACTTAGTCAGAAGACTAGAAATGCCCAATAAGGTCAAATGTAGTAGTAAACACAAGGGTTCCATGTTTAGAG
Source organism: Gracilinanus agilis (assembly GCF_016433145.1). Lineage (NCBI taxonomy): Eukaryota > Metazoa > Chordata > Mammalia > Didelphimorphia > Didelphidae > Gracilinanus > Gracilinanus agilis. The sequence goes on along the minus strand of NC_058130.1, from coordinate 567,685,749 downwards.
AACTACCAATCAGTCCAGACCTTAGGATCTCTAGTATCTATATTTTAACATTGAAATCCTCTGGGTTTAAATTCTGATACAGGATACAGAAGTGCCCTGAAGATATAGAAAATATATTGAATGTGGACTTGGCAATTCAAGGTTCAAATATTGTCATAATTTTTTATTTATCTTTGTGAAGAAGAACAAACTGTAACCTCTAGAAGTTCTCAGTTTGACTCTTTGTTAAATGAAGAAGAGGTCTCTAAGGTCTCCTCAGCTCTCTGTCTATTCTTTTATAACTTAAGGAACTTCAGTAAATTTTCTGGAAAAATAAGTAGGCCAAAGAGACCTGCTACTATTTCAGTACTCCATGAGCCTTATAACTTATAGAAAACCCCAATTATTAAGGGCTAATAAAATGTCTGGGATTTCATTTGGTGAGGAGGGGTAAAATGGCAAGCCTGCTTCCTTATCAACAATTCTCTAGCTTTTGGCTCCATACTAGTCCCATTTTATTTTGCTTTGTTTAATTCCCAAATTGTATGATTTTCCTTCCAGCTAATTTCTCCTTGCCATGAATTACAACACTCGGACCTTAAGTGCACATCAGATTCAATGTCAGTGGTTTAGAAAGACCATTTACATTATTTCCTGACTCCTTAGCTTCATCTTACCACTTAATAGAGAAAGTTACTCACTGGAACACTCCTGGTCAAGCGCTGTCTTCTCTTGGCACATTTTGCCCATTAAACTTTTGTCTGTAAAATAAATGATTTCCAACAAAGGAGCTTTTTCCTCCCTTTGAAAGGATTCATTGGTGTTAGTTGAACCTGAAGTTTCCTCTAGGCAGTGTTAAACTTTGATAGTGTAAAACGTGTACTAATAAACTATACTAATATCCTTCTATGGGCTTTAGAACATGAATAGACTTGGGGGAAAAAGAAGACGTGCAGTTGCAGTTATAAAAATTATACTTTTATGGCCCTAGAAGGAAGTTAAAAGCTGAAATACTACATTAGCTGAAGAGCTCGGTGGAAATATTATGAGCAGCTTAGAACTAGGGCTCCGGAACAATTAACTAATATCAAGCCTATTTTGAAATGATCAATTACAAAGGAATGAAAATATACCTCAATTTTTCTTCTGTCAAAATGTCTTTATTATCAGTTGGTATGTGGTAGTGACTACTTTCTTGCCTTTTTTAAATTTTTAATCAGACGTTTTGTGTAAATTTGAAGTCAAATTCTAATTTAAATAATTTTGTGAAAGCTGCTAGAGTCCTCACTATAATCCACACTATTGCTCTGATTAATCTCCTGTAAAAGCAGTCTGATGTGACTGAAATGATACAGGACCAGGAATCAGGTCTGGGTTCTAGCCTTGGCTTCATTACAGATTCTTACATGACTTTGATTGTCAATACACTTCTTTGACCTTCAGGTTCTTTATCTACAGAAAGAAAGGATATTATCAGGTGCTCTCTGATATCCTCTACATCTTTAATAGTTGATGGCTCTAAAAACACACTCTGCATTTCCATATGTGTTCCCCAAATCCTAGGTTATATTTAAATTTTTATAATTGAGTAATCTCTGTAAGTGTATTTCATGCATGGGCTTGGAATTTAATGTAAATCTTACTTAATACATCACTTTGTTATGTTGATAATTACTTAACTATTTGCCTCTTTCTGTTACATTACATTAGCTTTTGAGAAAATGGCATCTGTAGCCATCTTTAACTCCTCATTTCCCTGAGAAGCATGAACTATGGGAGGCATGTGCCTTGGTACTAAAAAGCAAAGGGCAATATCTAGGTGCCTCTGGGGTACTGGCGTCTTTTGTTTTCTAATGGTATCAGGCCCTGAATGCTCAGGTCTGAAGAATGGCAAAAGAGACTTAAGGAAATTACAAACTTGGGATATACTTCATTAGTACAAATACAATGAACAATTTTGTTTCTACATGCTCAGTATCCAGGGGCACTGAAGTATAGATAGGAAAATGCACCAAACATATAAAATTCAAAATTACTTCATTTCTGAAAATAATACTTAAAATATTTGAGCTGTGCAATCTAATCTTTTTTTTCCAAAACTGAAGAAACAAAATCAATCAATTACTCCAAGTTTTTTTTCCTGATATCAACAATAGGCTAAATCTGAATCTATTAATTTTTAAAAATACACTGTTAAAAGATTTATGCCAAGTATTGTATAATAGCTTACATTTATTTAGGATTACAGTGCATTTTGTGGACATTACTTCATCAGTCCTCACAATGACCCTGTGAAATGGGAAGAGAAAATATTATTAACCTGGTTTTACAGAGATTGAGAGACTAAATTATATCCCTCTTTGACACCAATTACATATCAAACAAAAGGTGAAAAGATGATAGAGGAAGGCTGAGGGCTTCCACTAGTATAATTTTACTATCTGTTTCCTCCTTAAGATCCAATAGTTTCTTTTTTGAAAATCTGGATGCTATACCATTTGGTGCATACATGTTGAATACACATATTTCTTCATTGTCTACCCTGCCTTTTATGAGGATGTAATTACCTTCCTTATCTTTTTAATCAGATCTATTTTTACTCTGGTTTTGTCAAATACATTGATTGCAACTCCTGCTTTTTTTTCTCAGTTGATGTCCAATAAATTCTGCTTCAGCCTCTTACCTTTGCCCTTTGTGTGTCTACATGCCTCATGTGTGTTTCTTATAGACAAAAAATAGTAAGATTTTGGTTTTTAATCCACTCTGATATCTGCTTATGTTTTATGGATGAGTTCATCTCATTCATATTCAAAGCTATGATTACCACCTATGTATTCTCCATCATTTTGATTTCCTCTTTTAAAATTCCCTTTCTTCTTTCACCATTTCCTTCCACGCCACTGTTTTACTTTTAATCAGTCTCCCTTTTCCCCATTCTTATTTTGCTTTCTTCCCACCCCTTCCCTTCTTATTCCCCTCCTATTTCTCTTTAGGATCCTTTGGTCAGCCCTCCACCAAATTTTTCTTCCCTTTTAATATTCTTACTCTCCATACCCTATACCTCAATGGAACCAGCTATTCCCTCTCAGAACCAATTCCACTGTGAGTAAAATTTAATTATTACCTGTCATAATTCTCTTTCTTCCCTTCTTATAATAGTATACTTCCCAAATGTGCCTCTTTATGTGGTATAATTTACTCTACTTTACCTCTTCCTTTGTTTTTCTCTTAGTACAATCTTTTTTTCCCTAATTTTTCTATACATATCATTCTAAACAGCTTAATACCACAATCTCTGCCTATGTATATTTCTTCCATATACTATGAAATTGAAAATAATGTTGAGAGTTACCGATAACATTTTTTCCATTTGACTTTATTGACGCTCTTAATTTTTTTCTTTTCTTTCTTGTTTGCCTTTATATAGTTTTCTTGAATTTTCTATTAAGACATAAAATTTTCAATTTAGTTCTGATCTTTTCTTTAGGAATGCTTGGAAATATTCTATTTTATTGAATCTCCATACTTTTCCTTGAAAGTATATAGTCAATTTTTATGGGCAAGTGATTCTTGGTTGTACAGTTCCCTTGCCTTCTTGAATATCATATTCCAAGCCTTGTGGTCCTTTAATGTGGAAGCTTCCAGATCCTGTGTAATTCTGACTGGGGCTTCTGGATATCTGAATTGCTTCTTTACGGCCTTTTGCAATATTTTTTCCATGGCCTAGAAACCCTTGAATTTGGCTATAACATTCTAGGGAGTTGTCTTTTAGGGATTTAATGTCAGGGTAATCTGTGTATTCTTTCAATATCTATTTTAGCTTCTTATTCAAGAATATCAGGGTGGTTTTCTTGGATAATTTCTTGTAATACGACGTCAAGGCATTTTATGTTGTTGTTCCAGGATTTTGGGTAGTCCAATAATACTCTAATTGTTTTTCCTGGATCTGTTTTCCAGGTACATTATCTTTTTAATGAGATATTTCATGTTTCCTTCTGTCTTTTCATTTTTAAAAAATTTGCTTCATTATTTCTTGATGTCTTGTAAGATCATTAGCTTTTACTTGCCCAATTTTAGTCTTTAAAGACTAATTTTCAGTTATGATCTTTTGATTTTCCTTTTTGCTTTGGCCCATCTTGCTTTTCATGGCTTCTAGCAGGTCAGTTCTGTTCACCAATTTGCTTATTACTTCATTTGATCTCTGTGCCTTTTTTTACATGTGGGAAAATAACAGATTAAAAGCAGAGGCAGCACAACTGTTATTTTAATCTGTTATTTTTAAATCTGTTGTCTTTTAATCTGTTATTTTCTTTTTGTATTACTTTCATTTATTTTTCATCTATCTTTCTTATCTGGTTCTGGAACTCTTTTTTGAGTTCCTCCAGGGCTTGTGACCAATTTCCATTTCTTGGGGGAGAGTATGCGTGTGTTTGTTTTTCACTCTCTTCCATTGCTTCTGTATTTTGCTCTTTTTCTCCATAGAAATTTCCCAGTGTCAAGAGTTTTTTTTTTATTCCTTTCCCACTGAAGGATTGGGATTCCAGCATGTTGGTGATCATTGCTATCTTGGTTTCTGTCTCATTAGATTATGCTTTGGTATTATCTTCCCTTCCCTTTTAGAGATCTGACTGAGGGCAGATAGATCTGTGGTGTTTTTTCTGTAATGTGCTTTAGAGTATTTCACCCTGAGGCTATCTTCCTCAACTGCTACTGTTGCTGCTACAGCTCTGAGCCACACCTCCCTATGGTTGGTATTTTCAAGGGTGGTTCTATAGTGTAGCACATTTTCCTGTGTTTTGCCCTGAGGCTCTCTTCCTCGGGTTCTGCTGCCTCTGCTTCTGTTGCATGGCCTGAACTCTCTGCTATTCCCTGAGGTTCACTGTCCAGGTCTGGCACAGCCCTCAGGGGTGAATTTGTGGTACTTTCAATTAGCCTCTAAGAATTTTGATGTTTCACTAACTCTGGTTCTCACTGGCATGGTGAATTGGGGGAGGGATAGTCCCTTGTGCAGTTTTGCCCCGTTATAATATGGGAATCCCCTCTCTATGCCTACCTTTCCAATTGTGTCCAGTGGAAGAGCCCCTTTACTCATCATCCTGTTTTGACCTCTGTCCTTTTGAGACGTTTTGTAATGATTGGTTTGGAAGAAATTTCTGAGAGGCTTCAAGTTTTTCCTCCTACTAAGCCAGCATCTTGGCTCCCAAAAGGGTTTTTTGAAGACAGACTTCAGGGACTATGGTCAATTTGGAGTTTCATACAACTAGGTTATCAATTCCCCCTTCTGGTCATAGAGATGCTGCCACTGACTATAACAAGAAACAAAAGCAATATGTCTAGGAGGGCCTAAAAGTGGCCTCTTGCTCAGGAAAGGTGTGATAGAAACAAAAGGGCCAAAGCATGGGAAATTGATTAGATTCTAGAGGTTCTCCTCATCAGCAAAAGGCTCAATGACAGCCAGAAGACTGGCACCCCTGCTTCAGCAAAATCTTTCAGCGAATAACAAGAAACTCTCTCACTTCCCATAGTATGTTATGTCTTTCAAGTCTTAGGGATCCAAGGTAGACTTTGAGTAATCTTTTTTCTTCTTCCATGAAACTCTTCTTTGCAATAGGTCAATTCTTTCGCAGTTTCCTTGATGGAAGATAAAACATGAAAATCTACAACCAAATTCTCAAATTGGAGGTCATTATTCTTTGGGTATTTTCTCATCTGCCTATGCAAGTCTAATAATGCTGACAGCCACAGCAAACTTTCAATAATTTTGACATATTGAATGTTTTTATAAACCTAAAATTTTGATAGTTATGCTTAGAACAATATAAAAATGAAATATCATTAGCTAGTTCTTAACATCTTATTAAAATTCTATTAAAATCCACTTGAGACAAATAGAAATATATACATCTGACTTCCTAAGAAAATAGTTGGTCTTCCAAAATGACTTATCAAAGGTTTCTAAAGTCAGCAATGAAACCAATCACTATTTGTAAAAAGAAATAATGCCACCACCACCCCAAATAATACTAAATGAAAATTCTAATTATGAATCTTATTATAAAATCAAAACAATATATATATGTATATATATTAAAAGACTTCCTCTGGCACATATCAGATCACCATTGATAAGTTTAAATTCTAAAAGTATTTCCATTTAAGTTACAGTTTCAAAAGAATTTTAAAATTAAATTCACAAATTAAAACTTAAGTTGAAACTTCTCATTTCCCCTTGTGAAAAATGAGATGCTAATTCAACATTCTCATTTCTGCCTTCTGCAGAATGAGATACTAAATATCTAAAAACAAAATAATTTAATTCACTCTAACTGCTTGTTTACTATCATAACCATGCTCAAATGGACTGGAAATTTCACTCACATTAATATTTAAAATTTTTATTTCAGATTCCTCTGAATTTATTCTAAGTAAATATCATATCGATGTACTGGTGTCTAAGATACCAAGATCACAGGTCAATTCTTTTCTGCTTATGAGGTTTTACCTCTCTAAATTTCCATGAAATAGATTTATATCTTCTTTTCACAAACTATTGAACATTTTCTAATTATTCTTATAACCTCATAATTTCAAAGGCCTCATAATAAGTACCAGGTAGATAATAAATCCATTATTCATGTATTTGATTGTTTAAATGACTAAAATTCCACATATCTCCATCTTTAATCTGTATGCTTTAGCACCAGCAACTGTTCAACTCTATTTATTTCCATAATTATTGAAAACCTGCAATACCATGAGAAAAGAGGGACAAAAAATAAGGGAAAAATTGTTCTCTAATTTGGAGTATTAATTAATGCCAGGAAGCAACTGGCTATGATTCACATCTATGTATAAAACCTGCCAGGTATAAAAGTGAAATTCCTTTCTAGACAATCCAGCTGTGCAGCCTCTCAACTTTCCCCACAAACAAAACTACCCCTGTACCTCCCAGAAGATACCTCACTGGAGTTACTACATCTTAGACAAATTTGTTCCATGACATTTCTTTTAATTACCTTCTCGTAAAGTTTAACTTCAAGTGGAAAATTCCTCCAATCATGTTGAGGGTTAAATATAACTTTTTCATGTTGTTTCAACCATAATCAATTTTATATATATATATATATCACATTCAATTATTCATTCCTAAATCCTCTTGACATAAGATTGAGAAATTAATTATTTTAAAGTTCTACATAGATAATGAATACATGATAATGTATGCAAACTTAAAAAAGTACTCTGGACAATGTGTTATAAATCTCCAAAAATAACAGAATAAGTTGTATTAAGCTTCATAACAAAATAAACAGCAGGACAATAAAAAGCCCACATAAATCATCAGCTGATGCTAAAACTTTCCTACTTTAGTTAGCAGAGATATCTAGCTTTTTCCCTTTCTTACTTTTCTAATTCTCAGTTTAGAGTAATAATGAATCTTATTTTTTTAATTCAAAATTTTATAAAATGAAATAAAACAAATATTTCCATATAAAAAGAAAAAGAAAATTGTATATAAATGAACTCAGAAATCTCTTATATGTTTAAAACAACTTTTCTTCATATCTATATAACAAATCCTATATACAAGTGTCCCAGCCCTTGAATTCCAATCTTTTGTCACAACAAAGAGAGTTTCTATAAATATTTTGGAGCATAGGGATTCTTTTCCTTTTGTCCTGATCTTGGGAAACAGACCAAACAATACTGGGTTGCTGGATCTGTGTATACACAGTTTTATAACTTATTGGGTATAGTTCCAAATTGCTCTTCAAAATGATTGGATCAGTTCACAGCTCTACCTCTATCAAAGTATATTATAAATTGTCTCATTTTTCTACACCCTTCCAACTTTTGTCATTTTGCCTTTTGTCTTTTTAGTCACTAATGAGGATGACATGATAACTTAGAATTGTTTTGGTTTGCATTTCTCTAATAATTAATGATTTAGAGCAAATTTGTATATCTATATATGTTCTTGAATTCTTATCCTCAAATCTTGGATTTATACTTGTCAAATACAAGATTGTGAGCAGTCCCAATTGTTTTACAGAGGTGATGTCAGTGGTATAGCATCATCTGGCTGAAGTAAATTGACTTTGTCATTTTGTCTTTGTCCTATGTCTTGGTCCCATTGCCAGTCATTCCATTGACATGAGTGAATACTTTACCTCAGCCTTATGAATGTTCTCCCATGTTGATTCAACTGAGGTCAACATGAAGATAGGTTGTTTGGACCTGTTATAAGGTATTATCTTGCAGATTGTGCCCAGGCCTTTGGTTTATTGTAGGAAATGCACAGAATCATAAGAAAGCAGAGGAGAAGGATCAGCCTAGTATGAATAAGGTCAAAAGTTTAAATCATGGAGTGGGGAGCCAATATCAGGCCAGAGTAGCTATAACGTATTACAAAATTATGGAATACGTAAAATATTACAGAATCATGGTGGGGAGAATGGGATTTTTCCCATTCACATTATAACCTTTTGTTGCTGCTTATTGTATGTTTATTCTTTACCTTTGATCTATCTTTCTATTTATTAGCTTGTACCAGATAGTTTTGATAATTAATCCTTTTGATAATTACTATAATTTAAAATCTAGTAGTGCTAGATTTTCTTCCTTTATTTTTTAAGTAATTCTTTTGATATTCTTGATATTTTATTCCAGCTGAATTTTATTATTATTTTATCTCATGTTTTTGTTGTTAATTTAATTGATATTGCATTGAAAAGAAATTAGTTTAGGTAGAATTGTCATTTTAATTAGATTGGCTCTGCTTATCCAGTGAATATTTATATCTCACCAATTATTTTGATCTGACTTTATTTGTGTAAAGTGTAGTGTTGTTTTTTTTTTAATTATGTTCATGTAGTTCTGGGTTTGCTTTTGGCAGGTATACTTTCAGGTATTATATTCTAACTATAGTTATTTTAAATTAAGTATCTCTTCTTATCTTTTCTTTCTGGACTTTATTAGTATTATGTAAAATGCAATTGATATATGTGGCTTTTTAAATATCCTGCTACTCTGTTAAATTTATTGTTAGTTTCAATTAAATTTTTAGCTTAATATCTAGGAATTTCCATGTATGTCATCATGTCTTCTGAAAAGAGATAGTTTTATTACCCCTTTGCCATTCAGATTCCTTCAGTTCCTTTTTCTTCTCTTATTGCTATTGCTAGTATTTCTAATTCTATGTTAAATAATATTGGTCATGATGGACATCCTTATTTGACCCCTGATCTTATTTAGAAGGTTTCTAACTTCTTCCCATTGCAAATAATATTTGTTGATTGTTTTAGGTAAATGATTCATATCATTTTAAGGAAAAAAATCCTTTTATATCTATACTTTCCATTGTTTTAAAAAAGAAATGAGTGTTATGTTTTGTCAAAAGCTTTTTCTGCATCTATTGATATGTTCATAAGGTTTTTATTACTTTTGTTGTTGATATTATCAATTATGTTGATAATTTTTCTTATATCAAACCATCCTACTATAAATCCTTTCTGATCACAGTAAATAATCTTTGTGACATATTGTTGTAGTCTCCTAGCTAGGATTTTATTTAGGATTTTATTCAATTACCAACCTTAAAAAGGGACCAAACAGCAGGGTTGGTAACATTAGAATTGTCAAGGGAAAATAGCAAAGTTGAAATGGCTCAGGAACAAGTTTTGAAGGAAATTTAATAGAGAAATGGAAGGGAGAGCAAAGAGCCATATCAGGAGTCTTCTGACATGGTGAACTCCTCTCCATTTGTCTGGAAGATGTTCCCGTACAGGTGTCTTCTCTTGATTTCTGTAGGTTCCAGCTGTAGGTTGACCTTTCCTGGGGGGTTTGGATCCCTAAGAAATGACTGAATCATTGGATGATTAGGAATCCAGAGGTTTTAAATGTGTCATCTGCAATTGGGCAAAGAGAAGATCAATAAAAAAATTTATCAAGTTTACCTTTGACCATGTTTCATACTTTCTGTCAGACTTGAGAAGTGAGGATGGTAGATACATGAATTATGTCATTTTTTTGTGAATTTCTAATTGGAAAAATCTTTTCTAGCAATAGCCTGTGCAGAAGCTGCACCCTGTCCTTCACCCCCAAATAAATACCTAGACAAAGGTAAATGCTGGATAAAATCAGTCTTCCAGGTTTAAAGTGGAAGAGATTAAGCCAATCCACCCCAAAAAGGCCCTCAGGGTTTAATAATCCTTTAAAACAAAACAAAACAAATGTATACATATGTATATGTATATATTTCTATGTAATATTTGCACTCTGTTAAATTATAACAGAAACACCAAAATATTAGGCTGCAGTTTATGTTCTTTCCTACTCAGAAAAGCAGAATTAGGGATTTGCACAAAATACAAAACAACAAATTATTAAGGAAAAGTTTAAGATCATCTTTAAATCAGACTAGATCATTTGAAATTATAATGGCTAATATTTATATTGTTAAAGAGTATAGGCACAATTATTAACTTCTCTTCTAACTTGATTTGCAACAAGTTAATCAGGTAGGGTTTTAAAAATATCTATAAATGGACTCCATATTTAATCGCCCAAAAATTCAAATCCAAGTAAAGCAAATTATTATAACCCCATGGAATGGGATGGGAGGAGAGGAGAGAAAGAACATGAATCATGTAACCATGGAAAAATTTTCTTAATTAATCCATTAAATAAAAATTTAAAAATAAATAAAAATAAAATGGACCCTCAGATTGCCCATGGGTCTCTACCAAACCTCCTTTTAAAGAGCCTAAAGTGGTCAACTACATCCCAAAAAGTAGATCCTCCTCCATACAGGATACCTTGCCTCTGGGAGGGGGGCCCGCAGTCAGGTTTGGGGGTCATTGCACATGGGGGGATGACATGTTGTTTCCAAAAGGTTCTAAAAGGTTCACCATCGCTGCCATACAGTATCCCAGATACAAAAAAAGAGAAACTAAGAAGACAAAAAGGATGCTGAAGACTTGATTATATCTGCTAATCCTATCTAATGTAATCAAGGGATGGTTGAGAGTTTATGGTTCAATCTGGGACAAAAGTCAGCAAAGGGGTTTCTTCAAGACAGCTGTCAGGGACAAAGGTCAATTTGGACTTTCATAAAACCAAGTTGTCAGTATGATTTTGCTTTAGTGGGAATAAAAGTTACTTCTATAATTCATTATTGCAAATGGACAAAAAAGTTAAATAGATCTTATAGTTTTTATATTATTTTTATCTCTAATTTATTATACTAAGAAATCATACTAAAATGCATTGAGTCAAAGATTGCATGCAACTATTAAGAAAGAAATACTAAATTAATACTTCAAAACTTCAGTTATTTAGAGTTTCAAATGTTTCAAAGTGGAAGATGATTATAAGAAAAAGGTTGTATACCCTTGATAAGGTGATGATGCTGACAACTAAAATTTAAATAGTATACATTATGTAGCAGATAACTGTGCTATGTGTTTTACAATTATGATATTTGATCTTCATAATGATCCTGGAAGATAAGTATTTCCATAATCATTGTTTTATAGAAAACTGAGAAAAACAATGATTAAATGGCTTGTTTAGGGTCATACAACTACTGTGAGAGGCTGAATTTGAATTCAGGTTTTCTTAACTCCAGATCTAGTTTTCTATATTCTATATACCACTCACCTTTTCCAAATGTGTATTTAAATATATAAATATGGAATTATACAGAATTGTGACTGTATAATTCTCTGACTGTGGCAGAGACTAGCATAGTAAAAGAAACAGGACTGATAAACCATCATGTGACCTTAAAAAATAGAAGTTAAAATGTAAAAACTTATAAAGTCACTTAAATATCCTAGGCTTTAGGTTCATATCATGAAAAATTTCAGAGTAGTTCTAGAAAATCTATAAAGTTTTCTCTTACTCTAAGATTCTATGAATATAGTGTTTTACTTTATGTTAATAAATAATAACAGAAGACATTAAGACAAAGAAGGGAAACTAAAATAGGGAAGGGAAAGAAAATAGCTTTTACCTTTCTAATATTATAAAAAGATTACTATGTGAAGGCATATTCATAAGCACCTAGAGAAGCAACAGATTTTTGTCTGTCTAATGTGTCTTGTTCAGTTGGTTTTAGTTGTGTCTGACTCTCTATAATCTTATTTTGTGGTTTTCTTTGTAAAGACTGGATTGATTTGCCATTTCATTCTATCATTTTATAGATGAGGAAAATGAGGCAAAAAAGGTTAAGTGACATGCCTAGGGTCAAAGAGGGTTTGAGGTTAGATTTGAATTTAAGAATTGTCTGCCTGACTTCAGGCAATGCATTCTATCGACTGCTCATCTTTGCTGCCACCAATGTATACTGTAATTTTATAAAATAATAGTTGTGACTTAAAGATGAATTTTTCCAGTCTTTATACACACACACACACACACACACACACACACACACACACACACACACACACCCTTCTGAGATTTACAATTAAAGTAAGCTGCTACCAACTAGTGAGTTTTTCTCCTTGAATGATATCTTGAGGGTTAAATGAGAAAAAAAAAACATGCATATTTCATGCAGATTGGTATAATAAGAAGAGAGCTGACCTTGAAGCCAGAAAGATCAGAAATTAAAATCACAACTAACACATATATTCTGAGTAATTCTGGTTAAAGCATTTAATCTCTTGGTGATCTAGCTAATTTCCAAAGGTGTTATATATATATTGCAGAGACTACGACAAACAGCATTCATTTAGAGTTTTCTCACATATGAATTCCTTCTGAAATTACAAATTGAAACCATGTCTACCTATCCTTTCCATTCAATTATCTTTTTTAGTATGAAATAATAAGCACAAGAAAATTATCACAATATTATTATAGATTTCTGAGGTGAAGAATAGTCAAGTATTAGAGATTCTAATTTCCAGGTAAATGAAAATTTTCTGATTTTTTATTTATGGATTCATGAGCTCATGAATATCAACTAGCATATTTGCCTCATAATTATTCATTGATATCAATGAACAAATAAGACTTTGTTAACTTTATTAGATATGGGTATTTGCTAAGATAATCTAGCAAAAACGTATTGTACAAAATACTCTTCCCAACATTTGTGACAAACACTTTTACAAATATTTTAAAGTATAGGAGAAAGTAGGCTCAAACTGAAACAGAATTTGTGGAAGTTCTTTTGATTGAAGTCCTCAGTTCCCAAGGTATTCACCAATGTGATATAGGAGATCTAGCATGGAGTTCATGTTGAAGAGGGATTCACTATTGATTGAAGGAAATGGTAATGGTTACCCTGCAAAAGAGATAATTCCATAGGGAGCATAACAAGTATATGAAATTCTGTCCTTTGGAAGAAGCATTTAAATAGATTCATTCTATCTCAAGAGAATAGATCAAGGAGCACAGTGGAAATTCAAATGAATGAAAACTAAGCATGATGTCAAGAAAAACAAATAAATGAAGAAAAAGACAAACACCTTCCTAACAATTAGAGCTGCCAAAGAGTCAAATGAAGTGCCTAGCAAAGTTATTTGTTCCCTCTACTTGGATGTCTTCATGGAGAGAGGAAAGATGATCACTTTTCAATTGTGGTACAACAGGGAATTCCTTTTTTCAAGGATACATTTATTTAATTTGACCTCACAGCTCACCTCAAAGCAAAGACATGGATATGGGAATTGATAGGAAATTCTTCTCAGAAAGCTGTTACCAAAAAAAGAGCTTTATCATGATGCAGTTCAGCAAACAAGTAAAATACATTGTATTACAATTTAGACAGACAAAATGTTTATTCCCATGGACTTAAAAAAAACTCACCCAGAGGGAGATGGAGTGCATCATGTCAAGAAAAATATATGGTCAAAGTTGGAAGTTCAGGCAGGAAAGTAATATACCTTTAAATTAACTTTTTGGAGAATAGATAATTGATGTCAGATGTGGGAGGAAGATTGATACTCAGATTCATATGTGGTGGAGAAGTCCTCAAAGTCACTTATTGATAGTAGGATTGGGTGAGGCTTGGATAAATAGTTTCTTTATTAGGACTAGAAATTAGCATAAAAACCCTATTGTTGGCTCTCTGAGGCAACAGAAGAGGACAAGTTCACAGGCTATTGCAGTTGGTCATGTGTTTTATCTGATCAGAAGAAACTGATGCTGCTTGACACAGGGTTAAAAATAGGTCAGAAGAGTCCAAGAGTATAAAGCAGTCTTATTGCCTGTGTGGACATTAGGACCAATTTGGAGTCTTATCATTAAAATTATATTAACAACATAAAATTCCAATTATTTAAAGTTACATTAGTTATTTGTCCCCAATTTTTTCCATTGGTAAGCTGTGAATGTATAATCACGGAATCATTAAAACATAAGTGAATAATAGAATCATAGCTAAAGATCTAGAACCGTGGTGGCAAACCTTAGGCATGCATGCCAAAGGGGGCACTCAGAGCACTCTGTGAGCATGAGCATCATCACTGTAACATAGAATTCACCAGGATTAATTAATAGAAAGCCACAGAGAGGCAGGGCTGGGCTGCCTCCCTCCCTTCTCTCCATCCATTACTGAGGACATTTCTCTCATCACCCACCCTTCTGCCCAGTAAGTAACCCAATGAAAGCACTTCCTCTGTCTGGGGTAAGGGATGGTTTACATTTGTCAAGAGGTCTCTAAAAGGTTCATTAACACTTATCTAGAGGAGGATAACTCAGACATCAGTGTCTAGATCTTACAAGTTTTGGAAGGAACAGGTTAGATTAGATTAGAAAGTTTAGATTACTTATCCAAGATCACACAGGCAGAGAGGGACTAAAGAAAGATTCTAATTTTCAATTGTTAGTTTCAAAACCTTTCACTATTTCATGTCATCTCTCATTATTGCTTCCTTGTCACGTTAATTAAAACTATATCTTTGAGGAAATTCTTTTAGAAATTAGATTCACTAATTACTGTGTGAAGACATCCTTCTAACAATATGTTTTAAATACTTTTCTTAAATATCTTATATTTGTTATATTTAAAAATCATAGAATTGGGGGTTCCGGGTTAAGATGACGGCAGAGTAAGAAGCAGCTCTAAACCTCTCCTGACCAAAACACACAAAACTCCTCAAGGGGACATAAAAACAAGTCCAGACGAATGGAGGAACCCCATAACAGGGCACAGCGTGGAAGGTACGTGGAATTGAGGCATTTCCATGCTATTAAGGGGTGAAACAGCTCTCACTAAATCCCGGGCTGAGCAAGCACCCCACCCCCACTCCCTCCACAAACAACACCTATAGCACCGAAGCCAGCTAAAAAGAAATAGAGCAAGTTTGGGGCACCCATTGAGTTGTTGGCAGCTACGGGGCCTGTTCCTGAGAGCAGCAAGATTTAGGACCCAAAAAGCTAACGAACGCAAACAAAATCTGAACAAGGGAGCAGGGCGCCGAGAGCAGACGCAGGGCGCGGAGCATGAGCTCAGAGCGCAGGCACAGGCGGAGGCGTGGGTGGAGGCAGACACAGCCACAAGCTAAAGCTCTGAAACCCTGAGTGGGGAACCAGTGCAGATGGGTATATGACTGTGGAAGCAGTGCCCTGAGACTTGTAAAGAAACCTCCGGCAGACAATCAAGCAAGGGGGTCCACCAGGGGGCTTGACCGCGGACAGACCCTGAGCGCAAGGATAAACCTGAGAAGCTGATGGGCTAATGATGGCTACCCAGTCTCAGGAAGTTCAGAAGAGAAAGATTAACAACAAGAAAAAGAAGTCTTTAACACTCGACAACTTTTACACAGAGAAAATCCAGACAAACGAGCAAACAGAGGAGGAGAACAAACAAGCATCCGGACCCTCCTCAAATAAGGAAAACTCCTCACAAGCTATGGAAGACTTCAAAACTGAGATTTTGAGGAAAATGGAAGAGATCTGGCAAGAAAATAACTGTTTAAAAGGTAGAATCTTGCAATTGGAAAGTGAGGCTCAGAAAACAAATGAACTGATAAACAAATTGAACACCAGAAATGACCAGATTGAAAAGGAATACCAGAAGATTATGGCCGAAAACCAGAAGATTATAGCCAAAAACCAGAAGATTACAGCCGAAAACCAGAAGATTACAGCCGAAAATCAAAAGATCATAGCCGAAAACCGAAAGATTATAGCCGAAAATCAATCCCTAAATGCTAGAATTGAGCAAGTAGAAGCTAATGATCTCTCAAGACAACAAGAACAAATAAAACAAAGTCAAAAGACTGAAAAAATAGAAGGAAACATGAAATATCTCAATGAGAGAGTGACAGACCAAGAAAACCGGTCTAGAAGAGACAATTTGAGAATAATTGGTCTTCCAGAAAAACCAGAAATTAATAGAAACCTGGACTCCATACTAAAAGAAATTATTCAGCAAAATTGCCCTGAAGTCCTACAACAAGAGGGCATTATAGACATTGAAAAGATTCATAGAACACCTGCGACATTCAATCCAGAAAAGAAAACACCCAGAAATATAATTGCAAAATTCAAGAGTTTCCAAGCAAAAGAAAAAATCTTACAAGAAGCCAGAAAGAAACAATTCAAATATCAAGGAGCACCAATCAGGATCACACAGGATCTGGCAGCCTCCACGCTAAAAGATCGCAAGGCTTGGAATACGCTATTCAGAAAGGCAAGAGAGCTGGGCCTGCAACCACGGATCAACTACCCATCAAAATTGACTATATATTTCCAGGGGAAAGTATGGGCATTCAACAAAATTGAAGAATTCCAGGTATTTGCACAGAAAAGACCAGGGCTAAATGGAAAGTTTGATATCCAACCACAAAAATAGAGAGAAACATGTAAGGTAAATAAGATACAGAGGGGAAAGAAAGAAAACTTATAATTTTTAAATTTGCCTTTTTAAGGGCCTCAGTGAGATCTAATTATCTGTATTCCTATGTAGAGAAATGTTATGTATAATTCTCTGTAGTGAACTCTATTCACTATTATAATATACAATATTATAGTAATCAGAAGAATAACTCACAGGGTGAGGGTGGAACACTAAATAATCTAAGATGACATGGGGGATGGGAAAAAGGGGGTGAATAGCAGGGGACACCAAGAGAAACTTGAGTGAATAAGAAAATAGGATATTCTATTACACACAAAGAGGGCATGGGAGGGAGAGGGGACAAATACTATTATAAGAAGGAGAGAAAGAGAGCATTAAGAGGTAATAATCAAACCTTACTCTTAGTGTAATCAACCCAGAGAGGGAAGAGTAGCTATACTATCCATTGGGACATAAAACTCTTATCTAACCCTTCTGAGAAAGTTAGAAGGGATAAACCAAGGGGAACAGGGGAGTGCGGAGGTCAAAAAAAGGGAGGGGAGAAGAGGGAGGGAATTCATAAGGCCTTTAAAAACAAAAAGAGGGGGGGAAAATAAAGGAAGGGGTAGAAAGGGAAGTTAATCAAGGGAGGGGATAAGGGATAGCGGCTCAATAGGAAACCACTGATTTAAAAGGAAAAAGTATAAGGAAAAAGGGGGTAGGAAGAGGGGAGGATTTGAAAATGTCAGCAAATGCACAACTGATGATTATAACTCTGAATGTGAATGGGATGAGCTCACTCATAAAACGGAAGCAAATAGCAGAGTGGATTAGAAACCAAAATCCCACCATATGTTGTCTACAAGAAATACATATGAGGCGGGTGGACATACACAAGTTTAAGGTTCAGGGTTTGAGTAAAATCTTTTGGGCGTCAAATGAGGAAAAGAAGGCAGGAATGGCTATTATGACTTCTGACAGAGCCAAAGCAAAATAGATATGATTAAAAAAGACAGGGAAGGTCATTACATCCTGATTAAAGGCAGTATAAACAATGAGGAAATAACACTGCTCAATATGTATGCACCAAGTAGCATAGCACCCAAATTCATAAAGGAGAAACTGGTAGAGCTCAAGAAGGAAATAGATAGTAAAACCATAATAGTGGGAGATCTAAATATTCCTCTGTCAGATCTAGATAAATCAAACCAAAAAATAAATAAGAAAGAGGTAAGAGAGGTGAATGAAGTCCTAGAAAAATTAGATTTAATTGATTTGTGGAGAAAAATAAATAGGGACAAAAAGGAATACACTTTCTTTACAGCTGCACATGGCACATTCACAAAGATTGACCATGTTATAGGGCATAGAATCATTGCAAACAAATGCAAAAGAGCAGAAATAATAAATGTAATCTTCTCAGATCATAATGCAATAAAAATAATAATCAGTAAGGGCAGCTGGACAGGAAAATAATAAACTAATTGGAAATTAAATAATATGATTCTTCAAAACCAATTTGTCAAAGAAGGAATCATAGAAACAATCAACAATTTCATTGAAGAAAATGACAATGATGAGACTTCCTACCAAACTATGTGGGATGCGGCCAAGGCAGTACTCAGGGGGAAATTTGTATCCTTGAGTGCATATATTAACAAATTAAGGAGGGCAGAGATCAATGAATTGGGCATGCAACTCAAAAAATGAGAAAGCGAGCAAATTAAAAATCCCCAGATAAAAACTAAATTAGAAATACTAAAAACCAAGGGAGAAATTAATAAAATGGAAAGTAAAAGAACTATTGAATTAATAATTAAGACTAGAAGCTGGTACTTTGAAAAAACAGATAAAATAGACAAAGTACTGGTCAATCTAATAAAAAAAAGGAAAGAAGAAAACCAAATTGATAGTATCAAAGATGAAAAGGGAGACATCACCTCTAATGAAGGGGAAATTAAGGCAATCATTAAAAACTATTTTGCCCAATTATATGGCAATAAATATAACAATTTAGGAGATATGGATGAATATTTACAAAAATATAAACTGCCTAGATTAACAGCAGAAGAAATAGAATACCTAAATAATCCCATATCAGAAAAAGAAATTGAACAAGCCATCAAAGAACTCCCTAAGAAAAAATCGCCAGGGTCTGATGGATTGACAAGTGAATTCTATCAGACATTCAAAGAGCAACTAATCCCAATACTATACAAATTATTTGATATGATAAGCAAAGAAGGAGTCCTACCAAATTCCTTTGATGACACAAATATGGTACTGATTCCAAAGCCAGGGAGATCAAAAACAGAGAAAGAAAACTATAGACCAATCTCCCTAATGAACATAGATGCAAAAATCTTAAATAGAATACTAGCAAAGAGACTCCAGCAAGTAATTAAGAAAATCATTCACCACGATCAGGTGGGATTTATACCAGGAATGCAAGGTTGGTTCAACATTAGGAAAACCATCCACATAATTGACCATATCAACAGTCTAACAAACAAAAATCACATGATTATCTCAATAGATGCTGAAAAAGCCTTTGACAAAATACAGCATCCATTCCTATTGAAAACACTGAAAAGTATAGGAATAGAAGGACCTTTCCTAAAAAAAATAAACTGTATATACCTAAAACCATCAACAAACATCCTATGCAATGGGGATAAATTAGAAGCCTTCCCAATAAGATCAGGAGTAAAACAAGGATGCCCATTATCACCTCTATTATTCAACATAGTACTAGAAACACTAGCAGTTCCAATTAGAGAAGAAAAAGAAATTGAAGGTATCAAAATAGGCAAGGAGGAGACAAAGCTATCACTCTTTGCAGATGATATGATGGTCTACTTAAAAAATCCTAGAGAATCAACTAAGAAGCTTGTATAAATAATCAACAACTTTAGCAAAGTGGCAGGATACAAAATAAATGCACATAAATCATCAGCATTTCTATACATTTCCAACACACTAGAGCAGCAAGAAGTAGAAAGAGAAACACCATATAAAATCACCCTAGACAATATAAAATACTTAGGAATCTATCTACCAAAGCAAACACAGCAAGTATATGAAAACAACTACAAAACACTTTCCAAACAAATAAAACTGGATCTAAACAATTGGAAAGCCATTGATTGCTCATGGGTAGGACGAACTAACATAATAAAAATGACAATTCTACCCAAATTAATTTACCTATTTAGCGCCATACCTATCAAGCTACCAAAAAACCTCTACTGAATTAGAAAAAACTATAACAAATTTAATTTGGAATAAAAAAAGATCAAGAATATCAAGGGAAATAATGAAAAAAATGTGAAGGAAGGGGGCCTAGCAGTACCAGATATCAAACTATACTATAAAGCAGTAGTCATCAAAACAATATGGTATTGGCTAAGAGATAGAGAGGAGGATCAATGGAATAGACTTGGGGTTAATGACATCAGCAAGACAGTGTATGATAAACCCAAAGAGCCCAACTTTTGGGACATGAATCCACTATTTGACAAAAACTGGTGGGGAATTTGGAAAACAATATGGGAGAGATTAGGTCTAGATCAACATCTCACACCCTACACCAAGATAAATTCAGAATAGGTGAACAACTTGAATATAAAGAGGGAAACTATAAACATGTTAAGTGAACACAGAATAGTATACTTGTCAGATCTGTGGGAAAGGAAAGACTTTAAAACCAAGCAAGAGTTAGAGAAAATTACAAAATGTAAATTAAATGGTTTTGATTATATTAAACTAAAAAGGTTTTGTACAAACAAAAACAATGTAGTCAAAATCAGAAGGGAAACAACAAATTGGGAAAAAATCTTTATAATGAAAAGCTGTGTCAGGGGTCTAATTACTCAAATATACAAGGAGTTAAATCAATTGTATAAAAAAATCAAGCCATTCCCCAATTGATAAATGGGCAAGAGACATGAATAGGCAATTTTCAGGTAAAGAAATCAAAAGTATCAATAAGCACATGAGAAAGTGTTCCAAATCTCTAATAATTAGAGAAATGCAAATCAAAACAACTCTGAGGTATCACCTCACACCTAGCAGATTGGCTAAAATGAAAGAAGGGGAGAGTAATGAATGTTGGAGGGGATGTGACAAAATTGGGACATTAATGCATTGCTAGTGGAGCTGTGAACTGATCCAGCCATTCTGGCTGGCAATTTGGAATCATGCTCAAAGGGCTATAAAAGAATGCCTGCCCTTTGATCCAGCCATACCACTATTGGGTTTGTACCCCAAAGAGATCATAGATAAACAGACTTGTAAAAAAATATTTATAGCTGCGCTTTTTGTGGTGGCAACAAATTGGAAAAGGAGGGTATGTCCTCCAATTGGGGAATGGCTGAGAAACTGTGGTGTATGCGAGTGATGGAATACTATTGTGCTAAAAGGAATAATAAACTGGAGGAGTTCCAGGCGAACTGGAGAGACCTCCGGGAACAGATGCAGAGTGAAAGGAGCAGAGCCAGAAGAACATTGTAGACAGAGACTGATATACTGTGGTAAAATTGAATGTAATGGACCTCTGTACCAGCAGCAATACAATGACCCAGGACAATTCTGAGGGATTTATGGTAAAGAATGCTACCCACATTCAGAGGAAGGACTGCAGGAGAGGAAACATATAAGAAAAACAACTACTTGAATGCATGGGTCGGGGTGGACATGATTGAGGGTGTGGACTCGAAATTACCACACCAATGCAACTACCAACAATTTGGAAATTGGTCTTGATCAAGGACACATGACAAAACTAGTGGAAATGTGCATCGGCCATGGATGGGGGGAGTGAGGGGGGCGAAAGGGAAAGGAGGAGCATGAATCATGTAACCATGTTAAAAATGAATATTAATAAATGTTTGAAAAAAAATCATAGAATCACAACAATAGAAGAAAAATAGTTCTTAATATTATACAGAGGTCATCACTATTCATAATTATACACAGGTTAAATTTTGTAATTCTTTGTTTTATTTTATAGCAATTTTTTCAAAGGCATTTAATAAATAAAATACTAATAAAGGGATTTGTTTAAATTACCTATATTTAATCATATAGGGGAAAAAAGGAGATCTAATTCTATACCTTACAAGTATTACTAGATAGCAAAATGGTGCTTTCAGTCAAAAAGGAAAAAAAAAACTATCAAAAAGTTACTTTGGAAGGTCTGCGATCTGTTAATCACAGGTTATTCATAGCTATTCACAGCTATTAGGGACCATGAAACTTAGAATCTCACACCTATTGAAGCTGAATCCAGATAATGTAATATCCTTGAATGTAATACTCCTTTAACAGATAACTGTGAAGTTATATTCCCTTTAGCCAAGAAAAATGTTCCTTCACCTACCTCAACTTTACCTCAAGATTTCAGGGGAAAAAATCCCATCAAAATACTATATTATACTTTATATAAACTGAATCACATGATAAAGATACACCTAAAAATCATCTATTTTATAGAATCATAATCCTACATCTATTTGAGAACTCAGAGAACTTATCTACTACTTATCAACTTACAAATAAGGAATTGAGTCTGAACAAAGTGAAGTGATTTGCCTAAGGTCAAATTGCTACTTATGGTTTTGAAAAATGCAAGGCAAAATCTAGCTCCTTTATGAGGTAGAATTATGGGTACTCCTTGTGGCTTAACTCTACCAGTGTAAACTGTACTACCAGGGAACATGGTAAGCCCAGAGACAAAAAAAAAGTCTTAAAATCATATATCAGAGCTAAAAGTGAATATAAAGAAAGCTTATTTTACAAATGAATAAAAATGGATCTTCACTCCTGTATTCATAATCATACTACTTATTCAAAGAATACATTTCACCCCCCTATTTTCCCCAGCTGAATTGCTAACTTTTTCAGGACAAGGACTATATACCTGTGTTCTCCTATAGTTCCCAACAACACAACTCAAAAAATATTTACTAAGGAGTTCCTTCTCATTCTTCATTTCTTCCCTCTGAAAGTATAAGGATTGATAGTTACCATTATACTGAACACAGGAAAAATTTACCAAAAATGTGGTGGGGAAGATTCAGGAATAAAATAACTCATTTAATATAACCAGTTACATTTCCCTAGAAACTGAACAATGAAATCTAAGTAAAATGACTTTGAGAAGATAGAAATTTAGCCTGCAATTTAAAGAGATTATGTTATTATACACAAGTTTTAACTAAGCATTGAGTTGAAACATATGCCTTAACGTATCTGGGTTAACACCTATTTGCCACCTAAAAATGGAACTGGGACAGTTCTCTAAATTGCATTGATCTTTTTAACAGCCATTTCTCTTTGCAAATAACATCTAATTTATTTGATGTTACTATTGTTTGATCTCTTGGGAACTTTCATTTTTAGTTTCTTATTATTTCAGGAGTGTATTTCTTAGATACATTGTTTTATATGTCAAATCTAATTTTTAGCCAAGTATCCCATAGAGAAAACAATTGTTCGTACTCTCTGCTTGTCTAACCCTATTAGTAATTCATTCTCTAGAGGAAATACTTTGACTAAATCTGTCAAAAAAGGAAGGTATCTAAAATCCTCTTACATTTCATGATCTATGCATAGTGAGGAAATTAAAAGTGATCCCACTTTGTATACTAAAATGATGTGCATGTTGACCTATTTATGAACTGATATAAATATGCAAATTCATTAACTTTGATGTCCCAGTGAAACTTATTTCTGTGAGAAGCTGGAGAAAAAAGATCAAACTAATTACCTGTTCTTTAGTAATCACATATCTCTTTTCTATGTCTTTTGGCTAAGAGTATTGGATAAACACAGAGAACAAGATGTAGGAGAGAAATGACTGGAAAAGATGCATAACATAGATAATGGAATCTTAGATGAAAGGAAAGAGATATAAAGGATAATAAGTTAATCAAAAATGAATAAATAAAAAGATACATAGTGTCCCTAATGCATGTAGAACATTTCTAGCAGGTTTGGACTTAAGTTTCTTAATTTTCAGTTTTTCTTTGAGTAATTCAACAGAAGAAATTCAATCCCAAATTGTAACCTATTGTTTGCTTAGATATTCATTGAAAATCATTAATGTTCTTCTCTTCTAATCTGCCTTTTCCTGAGCCACATTTGCCAACAATGCTTCATACTGAAGTCATTTCTACCTCCTTTTACCATAAAAGTTATTATTAAGCTGTGAATAATTCCTTCAATGAAAATTAGCCAATTTTATAAGCAACAAACTGAGACAGTCTTCCATCTCTTAAGCATGTTTAAATGAATCTTTTAGATAAGATAAATATTTCCAACATTGAAGACTGAAAAAATTTCTAAAGGTCTAGGAGTCAATATTAATGTGCATGAAAAATTGCTGACATCCTTTACATGCCTTTAGGTGCCAGAAGGATTAGCAACTGGGGTGTTGGTAATGATGGTGATAGCAGTGATAAATGTATTTGGTCACAGATTATGCCATCATATATAGCACTTTAAACAAAAACTACAACGTTTGGAGTTTTCTTCCTCAGCATTATCTGGCTAAATGGATTCTTTCACTTTATTTTTATATGACAATACAAATTTTAATAATCATTTTCTGACATCTTGTGGCCCATGGTCTCTCCCTTGCTCCCTCTCTTGACCCATACGTGAGGAAGCAGGTAATATATAGGTTACATATTTGCTATCATGCAATATTTGTTTCCATGTTGGACATGTGAAAAAAGGCAAATATATTGCCTATACAAGAAAAAAGAAAACTCATGAAGGAGATAAAGTAAAAATGCTATGCTTCAATCTGCATTCAGACTCCACCAGTTCCTTTTAAGGTGGCGAAGAGCTTTTTTCATCATGAGTCCCTTGGAGTTATCTTCGATATTTGCATTGCTAATGAGTGGATTCTTTCCCAAATATAGTTTCCATGAAAAAGCTAACAGCACAGACCACAAGCACATTTGGCAGTGTAAAAGCTGAGTTTTTCCTTCTATACTTCAAGGAACATTTGCTCTGATGATGTGCATAGTGTTTCCAACCATCAAAAAATATAACCTTATCATACTTCTTGGACCATTCTCAGGACAAAGGCCCCTTAATGTATGACCTTATCACCTTTCATTGCTGGATCACTCATAAGAAGTTATTGTAGCTGAATAATAAAACACACAAAAACAGTATTATCTTGTTGATGGTATTCTGAAAATGAGCCTCTCTAAACATACCTTGGCTACTCCTTAGATAATAGACACAGAGTCTGTCATTGGATCCACAGTAGAAGTCTTTCCAATATGATAGGAGTTTTTAAACTGGCACTGTAGGGAAAATGCCTCAATAGCACAATGTCAATTCTATTCCAAGCAAAGACATCAAAATAGGAGCTTAGCAGAGGATCCTCCTTTTTTAAAATTATTTGTATTTGTCTCAACTGAAGCACAATTGAAATTGTCCCAACTTTCCTTAGATTTATTAATCTCATTTTTGCTTCATTTTTATAAAGGGATGATATGCTATTTTATACATTTGACTCTCATGAAAATTGTCAAGATATGTATTATTTTATTTTTTTTTAAAAAGTAAAAAAGATTGACATATTAATGAAGGGTTTTTTTCTGAAAAACCTATAAAGCTATCTCTACTATATGCATTGGGCATTTCTTTGAAGTTTAACTCTGCCTTTGAAAACTTTGTGCCTTTGAACATAGCTCTTTCTAATATATTTGTAATCAAAAGAGTTTTAGAATGTTGGATATCTTTTCATCACTGGAAACTATCTACTGAAAATCTTGAGAGGGGTATCATCTCTTGGTAAAAAGCTTCCTCAAATTAGTGTGCCTTTACAAGGATTTGAGTGAATATATTTCTGTATGTGCATGTGTGAAGATAGAGTAAAAGTTTACACAAATTCTAGTGTTCCTTTCTGCCAGCTTCTATGATAATCTAAATATTCCTGATGGAATTGATAAATTAAGATCAATTCACTAAGATTCTGAGAAAAAAACAACAAAATAAAATTGCTAGCCATATATACATAGATACATACATTATATATCCAAGCATACCTTAAATGCCCTCAAATGATTGGGGAACAATTTTGGCCACTTTAAAAAGAATATATGAAAGAGATTCATGGTTCAAGAACTTTTTTTCTAGAAACAGATGGAAAAATATAAAATGTAAATACCTCATAAGCTTCCTCACACCATCCATTTTAAAACCTTTATAACTAGCTTCTGGCCCTACTATTCTACTGAAATAGCTCTCTACTAAATTATCAATGATCACTTAATTAACTAGATCTTATAATGTTTTCTAAAACTTCCTCACATAGATACAGGTTTCCTTTCCCTTCATTCTTTCTGTGCTCTTTTCCTTTCCTTTTCCATTATGTCTTATTCCTTCTTTTCTCCTTAACTGAGCATTATCTACACTCTGCTTCATAAATGTAAGTGTTCCTTTAGGCCCTCTTTTCTCCTTTCTCCATGTTCTTTCCTTTAGTAATAATTTCTCCCATGGATTTAAAAATAATTTCCTCTAGGATGACTTCCAACCCTATTTAGACATGGGAATATCCAATGGTGCCTTATAATCAATAGAGTTCAAAACAGAAATCATTATCACATTACCTGAAGTTCCTCCTTTTGCAAAGTCCTTTATTTTTTTTCCAAAGTCTCACTTCTCAACAAAGACTAAGAAGCCCAGTCAACTCTTAATTTCTACCCAGCTGTACTGTTTAGTTTTGATCCTACCATCACTATGCCCCCTCAAATGTACCTTCTGTACCTTTCTGTCATTTTAGCTTTCTTTCATGTATTATCTACCCTGTTTGGATTGTAAGTACTAACAAGCAGGGATTGCCTTTCTTTTTTTCTTATTTATATCTCCAGCACTTAGTATATTGGTTAGTACATAGTAGGCACTTGATAAATATTTATTGAATCTCAATCCCCAGTCCCCTAGGTTTTTCTTCCCAAATAAACAAGCAGAGTCAGACACTATTATATCTACCGATAACCCAAAGATCAAAGCAAATAATCCCATTATTCTCACAGAGCTGATGTTTTAAGTGATAAAAAATATACATACATACATACATATATGTATATATAGTTCTAAGAAAGTTTTATATTGATAATATTGATAGATAAAACTTTTGTCAGAACTTTTTTTTTCCTTTCTTTAGATTTCTGATTGAGAAACTCTGAAACTCAGAAGCAACTTTAGACCGTTTGGACTGACTGATAGCTTAATGGCAACCACATCTTTTCTCATTTACTCAACAAGAAATAATCCTGCCTCTACTGGATTACTTTTTAACTAGGAAAAAAAAAACACCTTCCTTCTGAAGCAGTCCTTCCTTTCTATTTTGGGAAAATTCTGGTTGTTGGGGAATTCCTTCTGCCCACCTATGTTTATATAGGACTGAAATCCGTCTTTTGTAATTTTTCATGACTCCTCTCTTTACTCTCTGGGGAAAAGTAGTAATAGTCTAAACCATGTAATTCAAGACAAGCCTACAAATACTTGAAGGCAGTTGTGATGAATCATCTGAAACTAATATTCCACAAGTTTGATATACTCTGGTCCTGAAAGCTTTTTTTATATAATATGAAATCAAAATCCTTCACTGCCTGAAGATAATACTTCCAAAGCAGTTTGATGAGAATACTTCCATTTCCATTTCAATATAGTTTAAACCAATCCAAGCATCATCATCATGATCACATTTACATTTACATAGTGTTTTAAAGTTTGCAAAACACTTTACACATCAATACATATTTATCAAACCCCTACTATGTGACAGGAACTGTGCTACACATTAAGCATGCAAAATGAGACAAAAGACTGATCCTCTCCTTAAAAAGTGCACAGTCTAAGGTGGGTGCATGCAAATAAACATGTACAGAATAAACCAGTGATGGGCAACATTTTGAGCTTTGTGTGTCAAAATTCACCAAAAAAATGAGCATAACTTGGGTGGTGTGTCACTTTGAGAAAAAAAACCATAATTTTGTGATATTTATAGTTTAAATAACAAAAATGCACAATTATAATATATAACTGTATTTAATAAACCAAAACAGGTAAATGAATATAAGTAGAATTGTCATCTATAGTGCACAGTGTCTATACTTCACTACAGCAAATGTTTCATTCTCAGCATGTGGCCCCATACTTCTCTGTATGCAGTTGTGTGTCATCGAAAATGGCTACACGTGTCAGTGCTGACATGCGTGTCATAGGTTTGCCATCACCGGAATAAACTATACATGTATAGGAAAAATGGCAAATAATTAACAGTGAGAATACTAGAATGAAGAGATATCAGAGAAGATTTTCAGTAGAAATTGCGATTTTACTTGGGACTTAAAGGGAGTCAGGCCTAGAAAAAAAAATGAATATAAAATTTACCTGGAAGAAAAAATATCAACATCAAGGAAATATTTTTTTAAATGAATGAAGATGATCTAGCCATAACAGATCTCAAACTGAACTTTAAAGCATTAATCATCATAACAGCCTATTACTATCTCAGAAATAGAGTGATATTTCAATGGAATAGATTAGGTACACAATACACAGTAGTAAATAAAAATAGAATTCTAGTGTTTGATAAATGCAAAGATTCCAGTTTTAGAGACAAGAACTCACTATTTGACAAAAACTTCTGGGAAAACATGGGAAAAACTAGGTGTAGACCAACCAACATCTCACAGCAAATATCAAGATAAGGTCAAAATGGGCATATGATTTAGACACAAAGTGTAATACTATAAGCAAAATAAGATAGCATAGAATAGTATGTGGATCTGTGGATTAAGGAATGGTTTATGATAATACAAGAGATAGAATGCATTATGAGATATAAAATATTTAATTTTGAATAAATCAAATTGAAAAGTTTTTGCACAACCGAAACTAATGCAACCAGGATTAAAAGGAAGCAAAAACTGGGGTATGGTGAGGATTTAGGATTTCTCTGATGAAGGCCTCATTTTACAAATATATAGAGAACTGAGTAATATTTATAGGAATCCAAGTCATTCCCCAACTGGTAACTATCAAAGGACATTGATAGGCAGTTTTCAGATAAAAAAATCAATGCTATCTAGTCATACAAAGAAAAATTGTTCTAAATCACTTTTGCTTAGAGAAAGTCTAATTAAAACAACTCTGAGGTACTACCTCATTCCTAACCATGATGCTTGACCAGACTTATGATGTCTGACCACATCTCTCCTGCCTCAGCTAACTTCATTGCCATTGCATCAAATTGTATTCCTCTTTTAATCCTCCACAGGAGTGCGAATTCTGCTAGTTATCCCAACCTGGTTTCGAACAGCTGCTGAGATCATTTTACCAGTGAATGCTCTATATGCAAAAGCTTTTTGGAACAAAAGGCGACAGTTGGGTAAAAGGGGATTACAAAAGGTGGATGAATAGCCCTAAGAAGGGCTCAGTCAGCCCTCCCACTGGTGGTCCATGTTTCTTCTCCCCGAACACTAGATATATCCCATATACCAAATACCATTCAGGCATAGAATTTCTATGAATATGGGACAAATTTTAAGCATGCCTAATAGATGTGATTAAGTTACCCTATCCTAATCAATTCATTTCTCTCCCCTCAATATGTTCCCCCCACCCAGAAATGGACATGAAATATATGATGCAGGAAACTGAAGTTACCCAGAAGTCATATGTCCTAGTTTCATGCTGTAGTCTTGGCACAGTGAGCTTTGTCATTGTACTAAAGGATCAACTGAAGAATACAATTTATTACTTATTTTGCAGTTGCTACATTCATGGCAGGTTATCACACAGGGCTTGATTATTCGAATGAGTAGTTTAAGGCATTATGAACAAAAGCCCGTGATATTAAAACAGCTGTCAAACAGTAAAATGTTCTCTTTATTTGGTCTTTTTTTTCCCTTCTTTAATCATCACCTAGGAAAGACTTAAAACAATAAGAGCCAGAGAGATCGATTTTGCAGTCCACAGTGTAGTAATTCAGTGAACAAAAAATTGAAATCTGACATTGTTGACTTTTAAGATTACTGGGCATCAGCACAGAAGGAAAAAAAAACACAATATATAACATATTTTCCTTAGCTGACTTATGTTCTAATACCTGTAAAATGTCAAATTGAAGGTGACAAAGAGCAAGCCTCCCATGCCAAAACCTAACAAGAAAGTCTCAGCCATGAAACCTAAAAACACTTTTGGAATATCATTTTATTGACAGCAAAATGGGCCTAAGTTTTCATGCTGATAAATTAAAACAATCCTAAATAATCTAGATGACATTAGCAACCAGAATGTAATTTTCTTTTAAGTTAATATCTATTCATGAGATGTATGTATTGTTATAAAAAGTGAGTAATCTGAGTGAGTCAATGAAGGTAATTTGGGTGTGAGGAAGGATAAAGGGGATATAGATGATTATAAGGTGATTGGAGGAGGAATGATGGTACGGGAAGATATATAGGAGATAAAGAAAATGGGATATGTAGGAGAGGGTAGCTCAAAAAGGTTTATTCCCAGAGGCTTGAGACAGAGAATACAGGGAAGAAACTAGGGCCAGTAAGAAATGTTTAGGTTTGGCTGGAGGGTTTCTCTTGATAATTTCTAAAGTCTCTTGAGGGAGGAGTCGAGAGGGCCCCTCCCTGCCCAGTCAACTGATGGCTGGAGGAAGTCTTGAGTTTGGTACTTCCTGCCAAGATGGATGCCCTCAGTTCTCTCAAGAAATAAAAAGAAAATGATTCCTTCCCTCTTTAGCCCTTGCCTCAATCTTCGATACAATGATTCACCAGAGGCTTTGAGTAGATTTCTAACTGCTGCTAGGGAGAGGGGTGATGGTGGGGGATGGTTTAGACTGAAAGAGCCTGCTCTCCCAGTCGGAAGATTCAACTGCCTTTTAAGTAAAGTCCTTATTAAATCACTAAAACTAGGGGTAACTTATTTGAGAATACTCTACTTGTCTATAGAAACTAAAATCCATGTTCAATCACCAAGCCCTCCCTTCCACCTAGGGCCCACAGGAAATTCAGGGGAAGTGGAGGGATATTGATTGAGAGATCAGGGAGAGGTCCAGAGAAATGAGATAGGTCTAAATTTCCCCAAGACAAGATATGCACAGGCCAAGGCCAAAGTAATTAGGTCAAAGCCAAGCCAGAAGGCCGCAGCCAACAGGCTAAGCCAAAGCAAAAGCCAGAAGGCAAAAACCCCATCAGTTGGAACTTCACCTCTATTTATAGTTTCAAGTACTAACTGACTTTCTGAAAGATTCTAAGACTTCTAACTGACTTTTTGTGACCGTTAGAAATTACAGAAGCAAAAAGTTTCTGTTAGCCACCTTGCATTATAGTATACATCATATGTGTATAATTACATATTGATTCATATGCTCATGAATTTAAGCCAAAATATTTTATTATCAAATACCCACTATGTAGACGGGAACTGTCCTGACCATAAGGATGCAAAGATAAAATGCAAAATGAGTCTTTATCTCAAATATACCATATAGAAACTTGTTTTTAAAAAGTCATTTGAGGAGAGAGATAACACAAATAATAGCTGGTAGGTAACCAATAGGACTAATTCCTTATGAGATGTGGTAATCATGATAACAATAATAATAAAAGAAATAGCTACCACTTATATAATACTTATTATTGTGATAAATGAATTTAAATTATTTTCTCATTTGATATTCACAACAATCCTACCAAGTAAATGTGATTATTATTTCCATTTTGCAAATGAGAAAACAGAGACAACAATTAAGTAACTTATCCAGGGTTATACAACCAAGTGTCTGATTTGAGAGCTGATTTGAACTCAGATCTTCTAGCTTCCAAGATCAGCACTCTATACATTGTGGCAAGATGTAGAAAATGTGGATGCTAGGCATGAAGTCAGTTTATACAAAGGCACCAAGGAGAGGGATGAAATGATTTGCAAAAAATAACAAAACAAATGTGTGTGTGTGCGTGCGTGTGTGTGTGTGTGTGTGGGTGTGTGTGTGTGTGTGGGTGTGGGTGTGGGTGTGTATAAGTTGTATATAAATGTCAACTTGCCTCAGTAGAGGAACTTCCTCACTGAGAACTCCCTACCCCAACAAGATCAAATGTACAATTCTACTATGCCTACAAACATACATATCCACACACATGCATTAATTTAGAATGTATATTATGTAGAACCTGTATGAAATAATTACATATGTATTTAACTATACATATAAATTTATATACACATATATGCATATCTGTATACAATGTGCATATCCACATATAATATATGTCTATGCATATGAATACTCATAAATAAATGTGCTATTCTCTGTATATATGGTTCAAATAATAATGTATGTGTACAGATATAGACCATTTAATATTTATCTCAAGCCTTTGGATATTTTATGAATGGCTTCACTTAAGGTGACCCAATAGAATTTTCTCTTAATATAGCACACTTAGGATCAATGAAGTCCTTCTCTAGTATGAAACATGATAGAAGAAATCATTCAGAAACACCCTATGAATTCTTTTTCCCTGTTATTTTAATTGTACAATGCCAAACAATTGATCAGCTATATTTTGACATTTATTTCTAAAATATAGTGTAACATCTATTAAATTGGAGTATTACAGCTGTCACTAAAATATTCAAAATACATTGTTCTATGTGTGTGGGAAAATAAAATAATTTGACAGAGAAGTACATCTTATCCAATTAACATGCCCTTTTAAATTGATCAGAATTGTAGTTCCTCTAATTTTTCTCTTGCACTTAGTTAAACAGCTAATAATCCATGTTCCCTTTCAAGTCTAGACAAATTTTCTTTCAATGACTGAAGAAAGAATTGTGAGAGACTTCATTCTTTTCTGTTTCAATGTCTCCCAGAAAAACTTTGGACAGAGTAATTAGGATTTTTTTCCCTCTATCTTCCCATAACTATCCTCATTAAGTAAGTCACTTTGTTGCTCCAGGTCTCAGTTTCCTCCTTTATAATTCAATGATTTGGCTGATGCTTTTTAAGCTTATTGCAAATTAAGATTCTCTAAAGTATTGTATAAATAGCTCTACTTATCACAAGATCACAGGGAAAAGGATAAGTCGAATATTCAAAATAATAGTTCAGAAATGTGAAGAGTGAATCAAACTCTCTTTGTCTATCAATCAGCAACTTTTCAATTAATCAATCAAAAACTTAAGCATCCCCTACTTAACACTAAGTAAGAGAGTTTGCAAGTCACTTGCTAAAGTGGGTGACAACTCCAGAGGCCACTGCCCTGGCTCTGGGCAGTGCCAGGCAAATTGAAAAAACTGTAATTGGTTCCAAGAAAGTGGAGGAAGGGACAGGAAGTGACATGGAAATAGGACTATAAAAAGTCCTGAACTTCCTGTGCAGGGACCTTTTCCTTGGGACTGCTTCTTTGGAAGATGGCTTTGGAGTCTCTGTGTTGGTGAGCTGGACTGAAGACTCTTTCCCTGAATCATGTGTTGGCTTTCTGGGTGAATAGCTGGCCTACCTTTCCTGGCTTCTGAAGAGATTGACTCTAGAGAGGCCTTCCTTAGTTGGAGGAGGCTGCATCAGTAGAACCCTTGCTGAAGACATCACCAGGTCCTCTGGCTGAAGATTACCAAGCCCTGCTGGGTCTGAACTGGGCATTAGAACAACATTTTAAGGTGATAGGCTAAACATTTCTTTACCCTCTTACATTTCACCACTTTCATTATTTCCACCTCTTTGTAAATAAAGCTACTAAAAGTCATTTTGACTTACGTTATAATATTTTTAAATTGGTGACCACAATATTACTTTAGCACTTTCATATAAGCATAAAAACCTAATTTTTATATTTTTACAGAAAGGAATTTATACGCATTTTCTTCTTATCTCAGAGACTTGATAGATTGATATTCAGAGAGGTTAAAATCAAACAACAATGAATAGCATAACCAGGATTTTAATACAAATCTTAATATTAAGAGTTTTAGTCCTCTGAGCATAGTTCCAAATTGCCCTCCATAAAGGTTGGATCAATTCACAAGTCCACCAGTAATGCATTAGTTTCCCAACAATTATTATATTCCTTTCCTTCATAATGGCCAATCTGATAGGTGGTACCTTAGAGTTGTTTTAATGTTCATTCTCTATCAAAAGAAATTTAGAAAAAAATTTCCTATGATTATTGATAGCTTTGTTTTCTTCATCTGAAAACAGCCTATTCATGTCATTTGACCATTTATCAATTGGCAAATCACTAGGACTCATAAATTTGACTAACTTCTTTATTTGAGAAATGAGACCTTTATCAGAGAAATTTGTTAATTTCCCCCCCCCAGTTTGTTGCTTCTCTTCTAATCTTGTCTGCATTCATTTTGTTTGTACAAAAACTTTTTAAATTTAATATAATAAAAATTATTCATTTTACATCTTGGAATGTTCTCTTTCTCTTGTTTGGTTATAAATTCTTCCCTTCATTGTAAATCTCAAAAGTAAATGGGAGAGGCTTTTTGAGGAAGATAGGACATTAGCTATGTGAAGCTAGGCAAGAGAAATTATTGAGTTCCAGGTGGAGGGAATAGATTGTAAAATTACCTGGAGTCAAGAGAGCTGTTATGTTTGAGGAAATTAGGGAGATCACTAGACTGCAAAATACAAAGAAGGATGTAAGGTAGAAAGGAGGAAAGGAAACAAAGCACTTTGAACACCAAATATAAAATTTTTAAATATATGTTTATCCTGAAGGAAATAGGAAAACCTGGAGTTGATAAAATACAGGATTTAATAGAGTTAGATATGAACTTTAAAAAGGTTAATTTAAAACCTAAG
The DNA here is from genome assembly GCF_016433145.1 of Gracilinanus agilis. NCBI lineage: Eukaryota > Metazoa > Chordata > Mammalia > Didelphimorphia > Didelphidae > Gracilinanus > Gracilinanus agilis. The sequence continues at coordinate 567,651,115 of NC_058130.1, read as the reverse complement.
TGGAGAATGAACTTGGAGTAGGGAAAGACTTGATGCATGAACCACTAAATAAACAAACAAAAAGGGCTATTACAATAGTTTGGGCATAAAATGATTAGGGACTGAGCCAAGGTAATGTCAATGTTAGAAAATATACAAAGAACATAAACTAGAGATGACATGAAGATAGAAATGAGTGGACTTGGTAATTGATTGGATAGAGAGAGTAAGAGTGAGGAGTGGGACTTTAACACCCATGTTTAGAGCATGGGATCCTGGAAGGATAGTGGTACCTTCAAAAATAAAAAGGAAATTAGAAAGAGGAGAAAATTTTTGAGAGCATGTAGTTAATTACTTCAGTTTTTAACTTGGGCTTAAGATGTCTATCATATTATCAGTCTGAGTTGTCTAGTAAGTACCTAAAGATGTAGGACTGCAATTTAAGAAAAGTTAAGGCTAGTCAAATAAATATGAGAATCATCTACATAGACATGGTGATTGAATATAAGGGAACTGATCAAAGCACATTAATTTTTTTTAAAAAAGTTTATACATGTATACAAACATTATATATAGTGAGTGTATATCTATACCCTCAAAAGCAGAAAGAGAGCTAAGAAAAAGACACTGGTTAGGGGACACTTACACTTAACAGATATGAACAAGATGAAGTTACAGTGAAAAATACTGAGAAGGAGCTATCAACAAGGAAGGAGGACAACAAAGAGATCAGTATCTTCAAAACTTAGAGGAAAAGAAAGTATGAAGAAGATGATTTATGGCATCATAGGATGCAGAGAATTCATGAAGGATGAGGAAATCCTGATGTCAATGATAAGGAAAGGTGATCAAGGATGGGATAAAGTGATATATTCTCTCCACCGTATTTACTCCTTTTTAAGGAGTTTAGTTGAATATTTTTATCATTTGCTGGTTGCTATAATGAATACTTGAATGTATTAATGCAGGCATTGCATTGCATCAAAAAATGAATGAATAAATTGATAAAGCATTTACTGTATTCACTATTTGCAAAACACTATGCTGAGCTGGAGATACAAAAAAGAAAAGTAAGAAAGCTCCTATTCTTAAGCAAATCACATTTTAACAGGGAGTCAATAGAAATGGCAAGTTTCAAGTGTAAGGAAAAAGGAAAGTTCTCATCACTTGCAGATAACAACAGCAAAGAATATTGATAATGCCTCTTTAATTTCATTTCATATGATAAAACCATAACAGTTTTTGATGTTGAATCATTTGACTGTGTCAAGGACTATGCCAAAACCACTCATGGGTAAGTTTCTGGGATGATGACAGCAGATACTTGGCTGGAAACAGTGGCATTTTAAATGTTAATGGTTTCAAGATCATTGACTGTCTCCATCAGGGTCTGCATGGAGATAATTCTTATCAGGGTTAGGATTTATAATAGTGACTCTCATCCATCCCATTTCCTCAGTCATATTGTTCCCCATCCTAACTCTTTCACTTATTTTCAAAGTCCCACACTCTACTAGCTCATTCCCTACTGCTTACAAACATTCCCATATCTCCCTCACCTTGAATAAACTCTCACTTTATCCTCTCATCTTTGTCATCTTTGCTATCATCCTACTTCTCTTCTGACCTTTGTGGCTAATCCCCTCTTAAAAAGTCATCTTCAGTTGGTACATCCATTTCCTCTTTCCTCACTCTTTTTCTTAAGCTCTCAGTTTAGGTATTAATATAATATTTGTGTCATGAAAGGAATTTGGTAGAGTTCCATTCTCACCTATTTTTCAAAATAGTTTATAATATTGAAATTAATTGATCCTTAATTATTAAGTAGAATTTACTTGTGAATCCATCTAGCTCTGGGGATTTTTTCTTAAAGAATTCAATGATGTCCTAATCAATTTCTTGTCCTGAGATGGGGTTAAGTATTTTATTTCCTCTTCTATTAATCTGGATAATTTATATTTCTTTAAATATACATCTGTTTCCCTTCTATTATATTCTTAAACTCTTACAATTTGACTTCTGATCTTATTTCACTGAAACAACTCTCCAAAGTTACTAATTATCTCTTAGTTGTGTTGTGTGCAGATGCAAAGCACAGAATCCCTGCAAAGGTACAGGGATAGCCTCACCCAGAATTCCAGGGGACCCTCCTGGAGAACTTTGGGTGAGGGGCAGTTGAGAAGGGCTTGAGTCAGTTAATTTGTGGGAGTGGATGTGAGCAGACACTCTGCTTGCTACTCCTGACTTGGGAGTTCTCCTGATGTGGCCATTGTAGCATAAGCCAGTGGTTTCTACTCATAGGGTTAGCCTGTTTGTTATTACTATTCTTCATTAATATAATTATATAATTACTTAGCGATTAGTGAGTAAAGATATTTATCAATAGCAAGAGAGCCAGTTTCAGTTAAGTGCTTCATCCCCTCTTGTGGGGAGGGGAAAGGGCAGCATCTACTTAGCAGTTCAGGGTTTCCTCTCATTATCCTAAAACCCTCATTTACCCTTTCTAGTTTTCCTTGTTATTTCCTAATATAACTCTTATCTTCAAATCTGGGCCTGATAATTATTTGGGAAAGATACTCACAACTCAGTCTGAACATCTAGTTTGAATCCTAATTTAAGAAGATCTTCTCTGTCCTCAACTGTTAGATAACTAGCTTCTATATCTCCTCTAACTGACCTGAGAAGAATATAAATTTAAGAAAAGGAACATTATTGGGGTTTCAGCCATAACAGAAACTTACTAGAATAATCTTATTCCTGTCTTCATTATCAACTGAAGCAGAAGCAGTTAGAGGGGGAGGGGTTTGAGATCCAGGAGTGTTTAGCTCCCTCCTTTCCTCACTGAAGCCTGTCAATCTCTGGCTCTTGACTTAAAGCTCTATTTGGCCCTGACACATTTATCTGCTTCTCCAAACTATCTGTTATTATCATCATAACAGTTTTCAAATCCAATGGCTTTTCATTATACGTAATTCTCCTTGACCTCTCTGTAGTTTTTGACACAGATGATCTCTCTCTCTCAATACTCTCTTCTTTTGAGAACTCCATAACACCATTCTCTGCTGTTATTGCTCCTTCCTATCTTCTGTATACTCCTCCTTTCCTGGATTCTTCTCTAGATCATGCCCTCTAACTGTAAATGTTCTTCAGAATTCTGCCTTGGGCCATCTTCCCTTGTCCTTCTATACTAATTCACTTGATGATCTCATCAGTTCCCATATATTTAATCACTATTTCTATGCTAATGAATCTTGAATCTATCTTTCCTGCATCAGACTCTCTACTAACCTCTAGAGTCTAGACTCTCATCTTCAATTGCCTTTTAGACATCTCTGTATAGCCAGTAGATATCTTCAATTTAATATGGCCAGAATGAAACTCATTATCTTTTCGCCCTAAACTCACCATGCTTCTTCCTTCATTATTACTGCGGAGAGCAATACAATTCTCTCAGGCACTCAGGCTCACAACCTAGGAGTTTCATGACTACTCACTATCTCTCACCCTTCATATCCAATTTCACCTTTGCAGCATCACTCTGATATGCCCCCTTCTGTCTTTTAACACTGCCATCACTGACTCTCTTCATCTCATTCATGTATTATTGAAATGATCTGTTGGTTAATCTACCTAACTCAAGTCTCTCCCCACTCAAATACAAAAGGGATTTTTCTAAAGCAGAAATCTAAACATGTCCACTGCACCCTAATCTACAGTGTTTTGTTATTGTCTTAATATTAATTAAAAATATTTTATGTCATTCAAAACCCTTCATAGCCTAGTCCCTTCTTATCTTTTCAATTTTGTTTTGTTTTTTAAAATAGTTCAATCCCCAATACATACTTTGATCCTGTGGCACTAGTCTACCAGTTGTTCCATAAGAAGATGTTCCTTCCATCTTTTGGCTTCCAGAATTCTCTAAGGATGTCCCTCCTGACTAGAATATTCTTTCCTCTCTGCTCAAACTACCAACCTGGCTTCCTTTCTGTCTAAACTAAAATTCCACCATTTATAGGAATCCTTCTATAGCCTCTCTTAAAAATCCAATGTCTTCCCCCTGTTAATTAATACCTATTTGTGCTGCATATAGTTTGTTTTTTTATATATTTGTTTGCATGTTGTCTTCCCCAAATATATTGTGAACTACTTGAGGGCAGGAATTGTCTTTTGCCTCTTTTTGTATTCTCAGGGCTAACACAGCAACTGGCTCATAGTGATTGTCTAATAAATGTTTCTTGATTGATTAATTGATATTAAATTAACTCTGAGATGGTCCTAGATATTCTCAGATGTTTTGACATGATTTGGAATAATATATGCAGTTAATTCATTATTTTAAAAATCTTCATCTTTTAAATAATAAAGTTTGATTAAAAAATAGAATTAATGTCAATATTAAATGGCTAAACACAAAGGTCAGAGAACCAGGATTTAGTCTTACTAGATCTACCACCTTGATAAAATTTCATTTATTCATAATTTTAAAAGTAAATAATATATCTGGTGAATTTAGAAAAATTTCAACATGCTCAGAATCTAGTCAGCAAGTTTTACTTTTTTTATCTTTCATAAATAACTAGAGGATTCTATTCACCTTTTATTTAGTAAAGGTAATTTATGTATCCATGGGATTATTCCAGCTAATCCAGATGAGAAATGTTTAAATTGCATTATAGGAAAGTAATGTTTCATTATACTTAGGAATTAGATTTGCTATTAAAGTAAGAAACTGAATTTTATGATTTCAAAAAGGTGATCCTCTTATTATCCCATTCATAGTAATGATGGGAAAGATAGATTGCTTGAGGGAGAGATGGAAGAATAATGCAAGGAGGGGCTGAATTAGATGCTCACTGCATCATGTGTTCCATGTGACTTTTGGGAAAATGTGACCTATTCTGAGAGTATGTCTCTCTCCATTCCCATATAATCATAAAACTTCTCATACATACCTTTGAAAGTCTTAGTCCAAAGTAAGAATGGAAGTTCAAGATTTAGTAGCTACATCTCAAGGAAACATTTGTTCCTTTTTTGAAGACATTAAATTTTTTTCACTTTTCTTCATTTTCAAAGACTTTTTTACCAATGGATAACATTTAAAGCATTTGTAATTACTTCTCTTTAAAGGCAATCTAAAAAATTATCATTATCAAAAGATATGAATACTGAAACTTCTAAAAGTTAATATAGATTTTAAACTTAGTTTTCTGTTTATGAATAAATTTTTGTGGAAACAAATTTATGCAATAAGGCATTTTTAAGGAAATAGAAATTCTTAAACCTTATACATTTAGTAGAAAATATCTTTGTGCATTAATATCTTTGAACTTTGAACTTTGAATAATTGTTTTCTGAAGAAAGTTTTATATGCCACATGCTTATTCTAAAACAAATTCTATATAGCCTTAAATTTTAATCAATTCTCATTTATACCAAAAATAAAACAAAAATACCCATTTTTCATGCACAAGGACAAACAATTGACACACTGTGAAATTACTCGTGTCAAAATTGGCTCCTTCATTGCATAGCCTACAAGAAATCTCATTTGGAAGCATGTAAACAGGACTGGAAGTCAAGTAAAGTGAATGGCCAAATGGAAAAAAAAAAAAAAAGATTTCTACTACCCCTAAGGAAGACCACTGGGAAATGGTATCAGTTTCAATTTCCTATACTACAAATTTGGTTTACATAGTTTTTTTCAAGACCTGCTTATACTACATAGCCAATTAACAACATTCTTCGGTGTTTGAATGGATTAATTAAATACAGTGTGTCTGTAAGAAAATTTGTCTGGAATGCCCATACTTGCCTGCTGGATTCAACATTTGTGAGGTCTTGAGACAACTAAAGAGTCATAGAAGCAGAAGCATTTTGTATATTCAGCCAAAACAGGATAGGAATAGTGAGTCAGATTTTGTTAGTCTACTGCTGAATGGTGGTAGTTCAGTAAATTTATTGTATTTAGCCTGCAGACTGAGTTATATGTTTAGGGCTGGGTGAATTCAGGTAAAGAATACTTTCTGGTAGCAAGCCATTTTTTCCATAAAAATTATATATTTTATAACTCTTAGACCGAACTGATATATCAATAAAGTCCAAGTATACATGAATTCTCTTTTCTTCTAACTGAAAGCCACATTGATAAAACTATAAAAATAGCTAGTATTTGTATAGAATGTTAAGGTTGGCAAAGTGAATTACATTATCTCATTTTATCCTCACAGAATTCTAGGAAATAGGGGTTATTATTATCCCTATTTTACAGATGAGGAAACTGAGACAAAGGAATGTTAAGTGATGATCTGGGGATCACATATTTAGTAATTATGGTAGGATTTTAACATAGGATTTTTGAATCCAGGTTCAATACTCTACCATAACACCATACTATCTCTATTTACTTTTAGTAAGAAGCAGGTACAAAATCTATAACAAATTTAAGATCAGAGATGTTCTTTTTGGCATACATTTGAATTTTCTCTTTACTCATTGCTTTATATTTAATATTATCCATAAAACATATTTTCTGCTTATCTTCCTTGTCTTCTGAGATAGTCTTTAACTTCCTATTGATTTCCCACTGTTTTTCTTTTATTAATTTACTTAGAAGAAATATAAAATCAGAGAATCACAGAAATTTTAGTTGAATCAGACCTTAATGGCTATTTAATTCAACCTATATTTAAAGAGAATCCCCATTATAACAGACTTGACAAGTGATTATCTAGCCTTTTTCTCGTTTTAGATCTTGAGTGAGGACATGCCATAATCTTCTCCTTCTTCAAAGGTAACATTTGTTAGGAAGTTTTTTGGTTTTTTTTCTTAACATCAAACCTAAATTTACCACTTTGCAACTTTTAGCAATTATACTTGGTTTTATCTTCCAAGGCTAAAAGGAACAAGGCTAATCTCTCATATGGAAGCACTACAAATACTTACATAATGTAATCCTATAGTGCACAGGATATGCAGAGAAAACTAGTACCTCTGGTGTGAGGGCTTGCTCAGTCCTTTTCAGAGTTGTCTTCCTCCTTTGATATCCAACTGCCAACTAGCTCTCACTTGTGGCTCCAAGAATCTGTAGTATCCACAGTGGCTATACTCCAGTAAACTTTTCTTGCTGCTGGGCTAAACCAGGTTGAGAATAACTGATAGACCTCAATCCAGTAAATGAGTTAAGGCGGAGCAGTGTCTACCTCATGCATTTAAAGAATTCCCCTGGTGGAATGAGAAAATGAGAACATTTTGTTCTATTGGCCATGAAGGCGGTGGAAGTGTGTTCTGTAGGGTGCTTAGAGCTTTGTAAGGCATTGCATTCCAACCAATCATCAGTCATTATTTTGTTTCATGTCTTGTCCCTGGACTTTGTGATGTTTTGAAAAGAGGCTAATGACTTCTTGCAATGCTGTCTCACAAATCAAAATTATTCAGGAGTCCAAAAACATTAACAATGATATCATTTTGGCCCTTTTCAAGTATAAAGGACAAAAAAAACCCCTATAATCCTCCTTCACCCCCACCTCTGCTCTTCTTTATTCGAGTCCAAACATTGCCCAGAGGTCAGCCTACATATTGCTGTTGTGTTTACAGAGACTTCACAGAGATTTCCAAATAGCTTTCGTAGCTCAAGAAATAAAAAAATGAACAATAATTGTTTCTGCTCCCAATTCCCAAAGAAGAACCAGATTTGGAGGGGGAAAAAATTAACAAGATTGTGCAGCAAGGCTTCACATTTCCTGTGAGATAACTTTGTCCTTAATGGTCCTTGTGTGGTCTGAGAATCAGTGGATTTAATGGAATATTGAATACAACATTCTTGGGTACCCATTTTTCTTTATAACTGTCATTTTAAAAGTTGCCTCTACCAATATCCTTCCCAAACGGTTTGTGAATGACAGAAATTCTTCTAATATGAAAACAAGACTTTATCAATTCTTTGGAAATTTATTTTTAAGGTATCATTTTTTTCTTGACATTGATTTAAAATATATCACCCTTTACAATATATCCCCCTTAAATTTGTTTGGAAGTATGTTTTCAACTAGTACATTGAGGTGAAATACTGCCTTTTTTCTTTCTTTTTTTTTTAAGAACAGCTGCACATTCAGATAGGCAAAACTAATCTGCTGCTAACTTCCATTTAAATCCCTTAAACTGGGTCTGGATATTCAAATACAACAGAAATACAGAGCTATTAATGTAATTGAGTTCACTCTATTATTTAGTAACTAAAAACCTGTAAGTACTTTTGTAAGCCTATCTTCATAGGTTCTCTAGTTCCAAACACACACAAAAATGAGCCCAAACTGATATGTGGCCTTCATACCCAGGAATCTCTCTCTCTCTCCCTCACTGCCTCTTTTTTCTCTCCCTCTTCCTCTCCTCTCTCTTTTTCTCTCTCTCCCTCTCTTTCTATCTATCTATAGATACGCATACATACATATATAAATATGTATCTTCATATGCTTTTTTAAAAGAGATCCCTTTAAATGTTAATTTCTAATATAAATGAGTAGTGTTAATTGCTGGACTATATGGTGGCTACAATCAATAATTTTCAAATATTAAAATGAGGAAAGTTGTTCTATCACCTTATATCATCTTGCAATAAAGATTTAATGAGAATTTAGGGTAGAATCAGGCTTTTTTCAAAATAATAATTGAGGTAGACATGTAGTTGGTATTCAGCATGTTGGCTGTATACTCTAGTGCTACAATACCTAAAGATAATATGCCTAAAGCTAACATTTCCAAAGCAGTGGCCTCAAGGATGCCTTCATAGAAAGAAATATAACAAATATTCTTTTTCAAATATGTAACAATAATGCTTTCTTACAAAATTTGACTAAGCCAAAATGTGATTTCTTTTGGTTTAAAGGGGATCAAAGGCAATTATTACATTTGAAAATTACTTTTATGAATATTATTTGGCTTGCCAAATAATTCTTGGAACACCTTAATATTTTAACTATGAATATGCATTAGTTTCTCTTTGCCAGAACACAGAGGACTCTGGTAGTCCTGCACCTCTACTCCTAGATAGCACTGACTTAGGATAAATCACTTTATCTCTCTAGAACTATGGCTGCGTCTACAAGTATGTAATATTCACCAATTAACCAGTTACTAGGTAGTGTCAATTATATTCATTGTTAACCTAATGGTTTGTTTCTTTAACTGATAGTTGATGTCTTTATTTTGGACTATAAGCACTACTCAAAAGTATATATGAAGATTTTCAAAAAGACATTGTGCCTTTGCTTATTCTGTTATTTTCTTGAGTAATTTAAGAATTGGCTTTCATATTTGGAAAACCCTCTTGATGAGGTCAGTCAAATATATTGGTATAAACTACTGAAGCCAAGAATATTCAAAATCCAATTATAGAATCATTTGTTTATGGATTATGTTTAGCTCAGTTCATTTTTATCTGCTTACTCAAGAAATAGTCATTGAAATCCTACTATACACATACCTCAGTGGTATATGTTTAGGCATAGCAAAAGGTATATATATATGCATATGAAAAATAATTAAATAACAGGACAACAAAGAATAATCTCTCATGTAAAATAAAAAATAAAATAAAAAACTAATGTTCTCTGGATTTAGATTTTATGTGTATTTATATGTATTTTGCTATAAAATGTTATGATTTACATAACAATACATATTCTATACTTTTCTACACATTAATTAAAATTTAAAAATAAGCCAGTTACATAAGGAGATATAGAAGAAAGATCACTGGAATAGGTTTCAATACTTGAGAATGAGCCTTTCATCTTATCTTTTCTATATATGTGTTTCTTCATCTATAATATTGTGTTAATTTTCACACTGCTTAAATTCTAGAATTTTGTGAGAAAAGTGTTCTATAATTCATAAAGTATTTCATGAACTCTTTTAAATAAAAATAAACATTTTTTAACATATGGATTCCAAACCAAGTATTTTGAGTCTATTTGAACAAGAAGTGGTCATTAGTTTGGATGAGGGAAGCAATAAACCTGATCTCTAGCTGTCTCCTAACTGAAAGGAATTAGTTCCTCCTTTGTTTCTCCAATCCTTCTTGCCTCAACTCACTTCTGTTCCTTCCCTACCCATCAGTTCAGATCATAGGGGAAGATGGTTTCCTATAGTGAGTCAAACCTGACACAGAACTCCAGTATCTACCTGTCCAAATTCAGAGAAACCTCAGAGTAAGTAAGCCTTTCAGCTGAGGTTTCCCAGCATACTCAGACAATGGCAACTCCAGGCTCATTCTTCTAAGAAGAAAAAGAAACTGATCATTGCTCTAAGAAGCTGAGTGTATGCCTCATTAAAAGGTAAAGTGACAGGTGGGAATTCTCTGATAAAACAAGCAAATGAAAAAAAAGTCTGACTTTAAGAACATTTTAACCTCTGAGAGTTCTAGGTGATAGTTGAAACAGGGTACAAAGGAGAGGACAAATTGAAGGTGAGTAATAATACTATTCAAAATAATAGTTCTTATTTTGAATAACATTTTACAATTTTTTCAAAGTACTTTTCTGAAAAAGGAAAATGTGCTGGGAAATAGGTAGGGTATTGTGGCCCTTGTTTTTTATGTAGGGAAAATAAAACTCAAAGAGATTAAGTGAATGCTTGGTTATTAAAGAATATAGAGATAGAAGCAGCCTTAAGAATCCTCTTGTCTAATTCATTTATTTTTCCTTATGCCAAATATGACACCCTTTCTAGGACATCAAAGTCAAATTTTCAATGATTGGGGGGGGAGGAGAAAGGGAAAATTAGGAAGTTAAAAAAAAGCAATTTAGAAATTGATGACTTAATGAGGATACTATAGCCTTGGGTGGTGCATTATAAAGGAAAAAGAGAGAACTTTTGCCATCATGTGGTAGTGTAAGTGCATTTAGGAGGGCTGAATAGGCAGATAAGGAAACAGCCTTCAACTTCCCTCTTTTATCTAGGAATGATCTTGCCCACTTACTTCTAGAAACAATGATTCTAATCACTTACCATTGGCTGAGACCATTATCCTACCCCCCCCCCACTTCTTTGCATTGGTCTTTTAGAAATAGAGAAGTGAGTTCTGCTTTTAGACTATTCCTATTTCTCCTGAAGTATAATTTGAATTTCCTCAGTCTTCTCCATTCCTACCGCCAACATCCCAGAATAGACTATCATGACGTCATAACTGAATTATTGCAGTGTCCATCTAAGTGGTCACTTACTTTAAGGAATTTTCACATTAATATTCACCTGGAATATACTGGCATGCTAGTCAAAAAAAACTTCTAGCTTTCTGGCTACTCCATTCTGAAGAAATCAAATTAATTCTCTATATTATATCTAGGTAGTTAGCAAGAGCTTGTTAGAAAGTATGAATTTACAAGGACTTACAACATTCCAGCAACTCGGTTAAGTTTTTGGAACATTAAAAAAAAATTTGGAGTGGGAGAGCAAAGTCCTTCTCTGCCTTGATTTCAAGTACTGATCCCACAATAATGATACAATATTGCCCCCCCCACTCTCCCAAACTATGTACTCCAATGCATTATTGGGCTTAGGAATTGTCCATGGCTTCTCTTTTTTTTTATTTTTATTTTTATTTTATTTTATTTTATTTTATTTTTTTAAACCCTTGTACTTCGGTGTATTGTCTCATAGGTGGAAGAGTGGTAAGAGTGGGCAATGGGGGTCAAGTGACTTGCCCAGGGTCACACAGCTGGGAAGTGGCTGAGGCCGGGTTTGAACCTAGGACCTCCTGTCTCTAGGCCTGACTCTCACTCCACTGAGCTACCCAGCTGCCCCCCCATGGCTTCTCTTAACCTATTCTAGTATAAATGGATCTCTGGCCAGCCCTTCAATCATACTAAACGCTTCCTGATACCTTTTGGGGTTTTCTTGGCAAAGATAATGCAATAGTTTCCCATTTCCATCTCCAATTCATTTTACAGATGAAGACATTGAGGCAAGCATAGCTAAGTGACTTGCTTAGAGTGACAAAGTTAGTAAATGTCTGAGGCCAGGTTTGATTCCAGCCCCAGCACTCTATACCCTGTACCACCTACCTGCCTGGTACTCCCTACAAAGATGGAAATGTTTCCAGATCATATCTCAACCTAGAATCATCCTAAACTCAGGGCATAAGGTAATGAGTTTTCTGGCATTGTGCTTCAATATTCTCAGCAAGGAAATTGCAAATACTTTAAGACCAAAATATTTTATCAAATGTAACCACAATCAAGTCAGGACAGTGTCCTCACCATTCCTTACCAAAGTCATGGTCACAACCATCTCTGCTTTTATTTCTCTTTTCTCCTACAATCAGAAACCTTCCCACTTTTATCTAAATCCTACCCAGACTTTAAAGTGAGTCGTTTTTATAAATTAGAGTACTACAGGCTTTAACTCTTATTCCTAGGGACATATAATTAGCAGCAGAATATAACTCAGAAGTTAGCAAGAAAAATCTCTTAATTTTGTAGATGAGGAAACTGAGGCCTAGGTAAGGAAAAATAATTGACTAAAGTCTTAAAGATTGAATAATCTTTGAATCAATGAATAAGCATTGAAATCTAGATTAAAAAGAGGTCATCTGCTCCAAAATCTAATGTCTTTTCACAAATTTGAATTCTTTGTTACATTTGAATATAGGAAAACAGTCAAGAATGAATTACTCTATAATTGTTTCCTATGTGGATTTGTTTCCTTTGCTTTATTTTTTCTGGAACTTCATTATAAACTCTGCATGAACAAGAATAATGCCATCTACTTCTTCTGCATACCCTATAGCTCTAGGTCATCATGGGTGCACAGATTATTATTTTTTAATTAAATGCAATATGGGTTCATTATAAAAGATTGTATGCTAAGAATTTTTATCTAATAAATTCTTTCCAATGAGACTTTAATTCAAGGAATTCTGGGACCCTTTTATTTCTTTACTTCTAGTGATTTTAATAAATCTTATAAAATAATACATGGGATATTTAGATATTAATTTTTAATCTTACAAGACCAAAATATACTCCCAAGGAAAAAAAGGATTTAAAATATGACTATGGAAACTTCTTATTTGAGCTGAGAAAAATCTAGAACACAATTTGTACAATATAATGGAGATATGCCTTTCTGTTACTTATCTCAAATCTTTGTTATAAAAAAAGGTTTTTGCACATTGAAATTAGCCTTTCATTCTATAGCATACTTGCTTATTTCCAAAGAGAATCCATTCAACTCCCCCAAATTGAATACTGACTGCCAAAAAAAGAAGAAAAAAAAAAAGCAATCCTGTCAGCATGTCTCGAAGGAGGGTGGCAGTCCAGACCATTAGTTGAGACATTTGTAGAAATGAGGTATCATGGCAGATGTCTCAGTGGTTTGGCAGCCATCTTGATGTTGAAATCTGATGTGTGTTGCATATTCATGTTTCGGTCATTCTTTGTGGTAACCAAAAAAAAAAAAAGGCTCTTCAATTTAGGAAGAAGCTTTAGAAATTCACAGTTTCTATTGCCAAGTGAATTATGAAACCTAGTCAGGCAGAAAGAGGAAAAAATGTTCCTTCTTTGCCTGTCATTGTTGTTTAGTGACAGAAAACTGTTCTGCTCACTAACCTGAAGAGGCAGAGCAACCAGAATTAGTGATAGGCAGTGAGAAATATTGGTCTGCATCATGCCAGTGACTCAGCCTATCACTCTGGGCAGTGCTTGGTAGTTGCAAGAGATAAGGTCATGCTTACCATGCTGGCCTGGAAAGTGACAATGACAGAGTTCTTAGGCTGCTGCTCTCTGCTTCCTGGAGGCAATATCTAGTTAGCTATCTTTTTTTAGAGATTGATATATAAATATATATTTTAAGGATGTGAGTAGGCCTTCCTTGTCTAAATAGGAAATAATTAATGGGCTGAGTTTTCACTCTGTCCAAGGTACTTCAACAGGAGGAGAATTTGTTCTTATCTTCTCATTTATTTTCCTGCCATGTTTGTTAAATAGATAGAAAAGTACCTGAGAAAAGCAACTATCCGTATTGTTATGTTTAATTGTTTAACAATACTGTCTTGTTCTATTGCCATCTTTTCAACTATGTATCTCTTTCTCTGTGTGTCTCTGTGTTTCTCTCAGTCTGTCTCTCTCTCTTTCTCTTTCTCTCTCTCCCTCCCTTTCTCTACCTCTCTTTCTCTTTGTCTCTCTGTCTCTGTCTCTCTCTGTCTGTCTCTATGTCTGTTTCTGTCTGTCTATCTGTCTGTCTGTCTGTCTGTCTCCTTCTCTCTCTCTCTCTCTCTCTCTCTCTCTCTCNATATGCCCTGACCCAGAGGGACCAAAATTTTATTTGTTTTATTCTGTTTCTTTTTACTTCTTTCCTTTTTAATTTCCTTCCTTCCTTCCTAACTCCCTTCTTTCCTTCATTATTTTTTTATATCTTTTATTGAATTCTTCATTGATAGTTGCTAGGATTAAAAATAAAGACTAGAATACCATTCACCTAGGACTATATTTTTTATGCCATGATATTTTCCAAGTGAATATTTCTTACTTAAAAAAATTATATTTGTGTTATTACTTCTGCCATGTTAATTAATTATATTTTGTTCCTTTGGAAGAAAGACTATTTCAATTGCCACATTAATATGATCTCTCCTAAGATATATATAATATAATATAATATAATATAATATATATATATATTATGTAGTATAATATATATCATATATAATATAATAAAATCTATATTTAGACAAAATAATATAAAATTATAGAATTTTAAGGAACCTCAGAAATCTAGTCTAAACCTAAATAAAGAATAAATAAGAATCCATTCCAGAACATATCTAGCCTTTGCTTTAAGATCATTTGGGAGAGAGGATCTAATTCCCTCTGAAGAAAACCATTCCACAAGACAAGAGGATAGATATTCTTTTTCAAATGTGGAACTGATATCTTCCACTCCTACCTTTTAGAGTTCTCCTCTAGAACCAAATAAAAAGACAAGTCAAATCCCTCTTCTACATGACAGCCTTTCAAATATTTGAACACAGTTATACGCTGAACATAATTTATATACATATACATATATATATATACACATCTATATACATATATATACTTCAAACATAGTTAAACTATGTTCTAAGAATTTTCCACCCCACCCCCAGCATAAATTTCCCAAGTTATCTCAGATAATTAGTTTATGACCTGATCTCAAACTTCCTCCTCATCCCAGTTTACTTTCTACTTGACACTTTCTAGCTTATCATTATTATGATACACAGAACTGAAAGAAATTACTATACATGTGGTCTGAGCAGAACACATTACAGTAAGATTCCTACTTTCATAATTTGGGATATTTTTTTATCTCTCTTAAAGCAATATTTTTTCTATTTCTTAAAGCAATATTTTTCTATTTCTTCTATTAACACTTTTGATTTATAATATTAATATTTATAATAGCTTTACTTTCTAAAATTTCACTCCCTATAGCTACAACTCCCCTATTTTTCACATTAAAAAGTTTTTGGTTTTTTAAACCAAAATTTAGATTTTTCTTTTGTTTTTTTAAATAAATATATAAAGGTTTTATGTTCAAATGAGTATACATTTAACAAGTATATATATATGTACATATAAAGTATATATTTTAAATGGTTAATTGTATTTTCTTTTAAAATCAGGGTTTTTTCTTCCCTTTAGAAATTTGACTTTACCAAGAACTATATTTTTTACATTCTTTGCATATATAATCATACATTCAGTACTCAATATCTTAGTAAATGTTACTTTAAATGATTGAAAATAAATTACATACCATGTGTATTGTGAATGTGATATTTCTTAGAAAAGGCTCCTCAGATTTTCTTTGATTCCAGGAATCAGAGTTGAAATAACACTGATGATTTTTACCTTTGCTGGGTACTAATTGTCTGATTTCCCATGTTGACTTATTGTATAAGAAACTGTGTTTTTGATTTAAAAGACTATAAAGAATTTTTTTCACAGAAAAAAGAATAAATGTATTAAAATAGGATCCTGGAGAAAGTAAAGGACCATATTCAAATTGTTTTAATTTACTTTATATTTACTTTTACCTCCATTATTCTTTACATTTTCTTTCTCTAATTATTTTTTAAAATATTAATTGGAAGAAATGGATGAAAAAGTAGATATATATCAAGTTAGAGGAATAAAATAAATATGCATTTTTGGTTTTTCTTCTTTGGGAACTTGAAAGCTGGATATTTGAAAAATACATTCAATGTATTTTGCATATGATAAAACCAAAATTTTTAAATGGTTAAAATCAGACAGATGAGGTGAATTTCTAGCAGAGATCAATATTCCCATGAGAATATTACTCTTAATAATGTACTTGACAGCTCATTAGGTCTTAAAGTGTTGAATTCAGCAATTCTCTATTTCACTAGGTATTTATTGATACCTACTATGTGCTGAGTGCCATAAAAGATTTTTATAAAGTAGTAATTGATCTGATAGAGATAATAATTTATCATAGTAAGAATAATAGGTACCCAGATTAAAATAATAAAGTTAGGATATAACTAGAAAGCATCATACAATTTAGTATTTAACAATCAAATTTTACATAAAGAATTAAATAATGATATCCCAAGACAATGGTTCTTGGATGAAATGTCAGCAAAAAGAATATACAGTAACAGTGGGTCACAAATGTCATAGGTTATACTGCCTGCTTGAAATCAGTCTTGCCCCTTCATCTTGTCTCTAATGTTAATTAACTGCCATTTTCACTGTTCACTCTGAGTGAGATCTAGGCTGCATCAAGTTCTTATTTATTCTACTAGCAATTCATATCAAACAATTTCTGGCAGACTGAAACTACTTAAGGTCCATGGCAAACCTCCAGATTTAAAACAAATCCCTATTTCATTATTGCAAACCATTGTGTCTGGTCTGGAGATAATTGTACACTATTAGCTTGATACACTTTCACCCTATACTAGATAGAAGCAGCCTGTGTTTTTCAATCAAATTGATTGGTGGTTAACAATAGGCCACATCAGCAAGTTCCCTGTAACTGTTCTATCGATCTATTGGAAGCCCTTTAAAGTAAATTAATGAAAAGCACATAAATGCCAGAAAATGACTAATATAAGGTCTGATCTTATTGGTGACTTGGATTCCAAAATACAAACCTTTTGGGGACCCATTAACTTTTACAACTTCTCTGAGGTTTGATATGCTGAAGTAATCATTTATAGAATCCAACCTTAGAGCAGGACAGGAAAGTGAAGAGAAAGGAATAATAGCAACCACAAATAAGGCAAAGAAACAATCATTTAGCAAACCCCTGCCCACATTAGTTCACTTTATGGACAAAAGAAAAGGAGATTAACATTGAGGCAATGTCTATTCAACAATGTCCTTTGTTAGACAGAAGAAAATTCTAGTCTAAGAAGGCTGTACACTATCAGGATCAAAAATATTTAGTTATTCTACACACACACACACACACACACACACACACACACACACACACACACACGATGTTTTGCTGAGTACAAGGATAATTAATTGCATCTTCAATTCTCTAGCAAACATTGACACAAATATCTAAGAGCAAACAAGTACCCACAAACAAACATATGATGTGTCTGCCTGTCTATCTATCTATCTATCTATCTATCTATCTATCTATCTATCTATCTATCTATCTATCTATCTATCTATCCATTTATCTGTCCTTCTATCTATCTAAACATATATACCCTTATTATACTTATAACAACCACACATAAAGAGATTTCTAATATTGTTCTGTTGTTGTTCAATAATTTCAGTCATGTCCAACTCCTCATTTAATGATTTGTTGGCAAAGGTACTGGCATAATCTACCATTTCCTTTTCCAGCTCATTTACAGATTAGAATCTGAGGGAAATAGGGTCAAGTGACTTGCCCAGATTCACTTATTAGCCACAGCTAATAAGGGTGTGAGGCTAGATTTGAACTTGTCATCCTGATTCCAGACGCATAAATCTATTCAAAGTACCACTTGCCTTCCTCTTTATGCTATACTATTATAGTAACAAAAATATCTTTTATAATCCATTTTAAACAATCTAATTAATAACAACGATTGCGAAGAGCCCGCTCTTCACTTGGGGGGTCTCTGGAGGTGGGATGGCATGGCGAAAATGAAATGAAAACGAGCCAGAATGCAAGTGGAATTGCAGAGGCTGTTCTCTGTTGCCATCTGCTGATTTTTATTTTTATACCCTTTTTTTCTTTATGATTTCATATAGGTTTTGATTTTCCCATACATTCAAAATCACATGTTAACTTTTGAAACATCATATGATTGGCATTTACTAATTATCTTACTGTGGTTAAACAAAGGAGCAAGCTTTTCAAGAATTTTTTTTAAACCCTTACCTTCCATCTTGGAGTCAATACTGTTGGCTCCAAGGCAGAAGAGTGATAAGGGTAGGCAATGGGGGTCAAGTGACTTGCCCAGGGTCACACAACTGGGAAGTGTCTGAATCCAGATTTGAACCTAGGACCTCCCATCTCTAGGCCTGGCTCTCAATAAACTGAGCTACCCAGCTTCCCCCTTGTCAAGAATTATTCATTACGGAATGGCTTAGTTGGAACTTATGATTTTCAGCCATCTGTAAGGTACAAGAACATCATTTCCTAGTTAAGCATAATGGTTGATTATATTTTAACTAATTAAATCATGCATATTCTTACTTTATACTATTCATACCTATCATCAATCAAGAAGATAGTTATGGTAGTTGGTTATATCAAATAAGATACAATAATATCAGTCTGGTCCAAATTTTGTTCCCATTATATTATTTCATTTTTTCACTATTTTTAAAAAGTATGTGTGCTGTTCTTTCTGCTATAGGGTTAATAAGAATGCAGTTCTGGAAGGGTGATTCTGTGCTAATTTGTCATTGCCTTGTTTTCCTTGTGTTTCACAGTTTCCTTGGTCTGTGGGAGTTTGGGAACAAACCCAGGCCAGGTACATTCTTGCTGGGGAATTTAGAAACTTGCATTAACTCACTAACTGCTGTTTTGTTTTGTTTTTTTGCTGGGCTGATTCAAGGGGAAATTTCTATACTCTGGGGGTTTGTATAGGGCTTTATTTTGGGATAGTGGGTAGTCTGTGACTGTGGTTGTTCTTGCCATGAACCTGTATTGTTTTTCTGTGTCTCCCTGTGACCAAATAAGGATACTGATTGCAATAGTTTCAATGCAAGTGAATTTCACTATAAAAAGAATCACATAGGGTAAACTGAGTGTGGAATTTCCATCCTCCTGACAACCTGCTGTGCTGGATAGTCAGAGCTGGTGATGAGCTGTGCTAAATGTCATGGCTTTGATAGCTTGCTGCAAACCATCATGCAAGTTATGGCAAATTTCATTTATTTATTTGCCTTAAAGTCAAATAGGAGTCTACAAGGTTAAGTAATAGAGAATTTCACATCATGTTAATGGAATAACTAAAGTAGAAGAGAGAAATTTGACTTTGTTCCTGTTATTGCACTGTTTAATGTTAATTAAGGTAACTCATTTGATTGTCTTTGTCACCCCTATAGTTTCACATACAAGTATGTTCACATTTCATATGGTTCACATCTGATTCTAATAACATCTCTATAAAAATTATTTTATGTAAGAGTGGACTAGCTTGCTTCTTTCAAGATAATTTGGCATAATGAGCTTCCAGCAAAAGTAAAGAATTTAGAATTCCACTTGCTTTCAGTTACATGGAATTTGACCAGAAATCATTTTCCAAAAGTCAATTATCAATGAACTATTTTTTTCTGACATTATCTGTGGTCTTTTTCTTGGCTGGGGCTTTGTGTTATTAAAATTAAAATTTGGAGGCTGGCCATAGATTTTAATATTTTTATTAATCAGAAAAGAGAAAGTGAGAGATGAGAGTGAGTGACTAGAGGTAGGTTGTTCCAAAGTAATGATTAATATAGAAACTCCATTTAGCTGACTAAATCCTAGACTTTCTTACTGTAGCAACAGCCTTGTGATTCTGAACTATCTTCATCCCAGAAGCCAAGAGGCTTTCCTCTCAGCATTACTCCTTTTTAAATTCAACTAGCTCCTCCCTCCATCACCACATTGTTCATTGACTTTCAAGCTGACATCAGGGCTAGTGAGGGCACTAGGGATGATGCTAGATGTTTAGGCTGTCATCAGGGGACGCCAGGCTGTTGTGGATGCCATGAAACCCAGAAACTGAAATTATTTTTCCTCACACAGCATGATTGATACAATCCAAACAACAGAGAAGGTGATGCTTTTTTAATTACATAGAGAAATAATTTTTGATGATTGTTTACTGACATTTTAGGATTCAAATATTCTCTCTCCTTCCTTCCTACTAACCCTTACATGAAAAAGTATATAATCTAATATAGGTTATACTACAACTTCCATGAAATACATATTTCAATACTGCTGATGTCATGATAAAAGACACATATCACACATGCAATAAAAAATTCACGAAGAAAATAAAGTGCAAAATGTCATGTTTCCAAATGCAATCAGATTAGAACAGCTCCTTCTTTGGCTATGGATAGCATTTTTCATCGAGTCCTCTGTGGTTATCTAAGAAAATTGCTTTGCTGAAATGTTTTATTCCTTCACTGTTGATCATAAATTACTTCAGTTATTATATATGTTATTCTCCTCGTTCTGCTCACTTCATTTTGCATCATCATGTAAATCCTGGTTTTTCTGAACTGCCATACTATTTTCCAGTTTCTCAGCATTTTTTTTATAAAATAGTTAGTTATTTCCCCTAAAACTTGTATTTTTGTTATTGTCAAATACGAAATTGTTGTGGACATTAACTGCTCTATGTTGATTACCTAAAGTATTTAATTGATCCACTACCCATTTTTAAAATTCAAAGATATTTAATTTTCCAAAATACACTAATAATAATTTACAAAACTAGAAGATTCAAATTATCTACTTCCCCTCTCTTCCCTCCCCCTAGTTGAAGATGGTAAGCAATTTGATCTGGGCTATACATGAAATATCATACAAAATATACTTCTATATTGGTCATCATTGTAAGAGCACACTCATACAAAATCAAAATCCCAAAATAAAATTGTAAATAAATTGATGTGAGAATTTGATTTTGCATTCTATGTAATGAATCCTTCAGAACTATCCCAGATCATTGCACTGCTGAGAGTAGCTAAGTTTTTCACAGTTGATCATCATATAATATTCCTGTTATTTTGTACAAAATCTCCCAGCTCTGTTTATTTCACTCTGCATCAGGTCATGTAGATCTTTCCTTCTTTTTTCTGAAATTATCCTGCTAATAATTTCTTATAGTACAATGGTATTCCATCACCAACATGTCCCACAGTTTGTTCAGGTATTCCCCAACTGATGGACATCCTCTCAGTTCCCAATTTTTTGCCATCACAAAAAGAGTTGCTATAAATATTTTTGTATAAGTAGATCATTTCCCCTTTTTATTATCTCTTTGGTATACAGAGCCAAAAGTGGTGTTACAGGATCAAAGAGCATGTACAATTTTATGGACTTTGGGGCATAATTCCAAATTGCCCTTTAGAATGGTTGGATCATTTGATTAGTGTCCAAATTTTGCCATGTCTCCTCCAACATTTATCACTTTCCTTTACTGTTATATTGGCCAGTCTGATAGGTGTAAGATGGTACCTCAATGTTCTTTTCATTTGCATTTTTCTAATCAAGAGTGATTTAAAACATTTTCATATGATTATTGATAGCTCTAATTTTTTTCATCTAAAAATTGTTCATAACATTTGACCTTTTGTCACCTGGGGAATGGATGGTATTCTTATAAATTTGACTTAGTTCTCTATAGACTTGGGAAATTGGACTTTCCTCAGAGAAATTTACTGTAAATTTTTCCCACAGTTTGTTGTTTCCTTTCTAATCTTGGTTACATTGATGTTTATACAAAAGCTTTAGAGTTTAATATAATCAAAATTATTCATTTTACATCTTATAATATTCTATATTTCTTGCTTGGTCAGAAATTCTTCCTTTCTCCCTAAATCTGCCAGGTAAACTATACTATATTCCCATAAGTTACTTATATTACTCTTTTTCTTTAAATCATAAACCCATTTTGACCTCATCTTGATATAGGGAATGAGATGTTGGTCTATACCTAGTTTCTTCAATACTTTTGCAATTTTCCCAGAGTTTTTCATTTTTCAATAGTGTAAGTTTATTGCAAAAGTTAGGATCTTTGAATTTATTAAACACTAGATTGTAAAGGTCATTTACTCCTGTATTTTGTGTATCGAATCTAGTCCATTGATCTACCATTCTATTTCTTAGTCAATATCAGATTGTTTTGATAATTACTGCTTTCTAGTACAATTTGAGATCTTGGACTGCCAGGTCACCTTCCTTCACATTTTTTTTTCATTAATTCCCTTGATAGTGTAACGATTAAAAATGATTAAGGCTGATATTATAAGAGAAATTAATAGTTTAATTAAAGCCATGGCTATGTTGATAAAATATATAATTTGACCACATGCCTGATAAAAGCTCTTCAAAGATACCACCAGTGCCCATCCTCGCTACATAGCCAAAGAGAGCGTCTCAAGCCAGACCTCCGAATTTAAGCTGCCCTATATGTTGGAGATGTCAGAGACGTCCCCATGTCCCAAAACCCGTAAACCCATTGGATCACGGGGAATGTAGTCTCAAAGTTCCCCACATGTCCACAGGAAGTTTGTAAGATACTTTTTTAAATGGCACCTTCCTGAATTCCAAACACACAATAGTCTTGATCTTCTGTTCTTTCAGATAAATTTTGTTATTATTTTTTCTTGTTCTGTAAAATAATTATTTGGTAGTTGGTATGACACTGAAAAAGTAAATTGATTTAGGTAGAGATTTCATTTTTATTATATTAGCTTGACCTACCCATGAGCAATTAATTTTTTCCTATTGCTTAGATGTAACCTTGTTTTGCATGAAAAAAAATGTTTTAAAATTGTGTTCATATAATTCCTGTGTTTGTCGTGGTGAGGAGATTTTTCATACCTCTTTAAGTGAGATAATTTACCCCATTCTGACTCCCCCTTCCTTTTTTGACTCAGTGTAATCCTCTTTTTTACCACTTGATTTTTTTTTGTAAATCAAAATTATCCTAATCAGCTTATCCCCATAAACTTGTTCTACGTATACTTCTTCTAATTGCTCTAATACTGAAAAAAATATTAAAAATTACAAACAGCATCTTTCCACAGAGGAATATGAACTGTTTGACTTCATTTATTTATATGACTTTATTTAATCCAGTAGATTTTCTTTCTTATTTAAATTTTTTGGTTTATCTTTAAGTCTTGAATTTGGTTGTCAACTTTTCAATTTAGTTTTATTCTTTTCATGAGGAATGCTTAAATTGTATTAACTGATTATTTTTTTCCCTTTGAAAGAAGAATATCAGTTTTTGTAGAGAGGTGATTTGGGGTTGTAAACTTACATTTTCTGCCTTCCAGAATATCATATTACAAGCCTTCCAAACCTTTAATATAGGTACTCCTAATTCTTATATAATCCTGACTGTAGACCTTTCTTTTCTCTCTTGTTGCTTACAGTATTTTCTCTTTGGCTTCAGGCTCTAGAATTTGCCTTTAATATTTCTGGAAGTTTCTAGCTAGGGATTTACTTCTGGAGATCATCTGTAGATTCTTTCAATTTCTATCTTCCCTTCTTGTTCAAGAATAACAGATCATTTTTGTTGATAATTTTTTGTATTATTATCCTTAGGCTTTTTCTTTTAAATCTTTCTTCTCAAGTAATCCGATAATTCTTAAAATTCTCTTCTGGATCTATTTTCCTAGTAACTTGTTTTCTCAATGAAATATTTCAAGTTTTTTTTTTCCTTTTTTTTTATTGTTTCTTGATGTCTCATGAAGTCATTAATTTCTTGTTGCTCAATTCTAATTTTTAAGGAATGCTATTCTTTTGAGAACTTTTCAACTTGATTTTTCATTTGTCCATTTCTAATTTTAACACTTATTTATTTTGGTATTGCTTTCATTTCTCTTCTCTATTTTTCATCCACTCTTAATTTTTGAAATTCTTTTGAACTCTTTTGGAGACCAAGTCCAATTCATATTTTTTCTTTGAAATTTTGCATGCATTTGCTTTGCTTTCATCCTTCTTTTATGTGTCTGTGCCTTATTCTTTTTCTCCATTCAATTTTTCTATAGTTAAGTGTGTTTATTTTTTTTAATTTGCTCTTTTTTCTAGCCTTTTTCTTGATTTTTTACTTTTATCTTAAATGTGAGCTTTGTTCTCAGCATAGAGGAGACATTCTCTTCAACTTCAATTTTTCCTTGTGCCTACTCTGAACTCTGTGTCTGGGTTTCTGCAAGTTTCAGTTATTTCAGAGTAGTATAATGGCCTTTTGCCTGGGATTTCTAAAAATCACTTCTCATTGCTGATTGTGTTGATGGCTTGCAGAGCTCAGAGCACTGTAAACTACTCTCTGCTGGGCCTAAAGGTCTAGCTTTAGGCTTGGGCAAGGGCTTTTGGTCCCACTCTGGGCTTTATCAGGTCAGGCAATCCATTGCCTTCATTACTTTGGAACTTATAACCTTTCCTTGTGCTTGGGTAGCTGTTCCAGGCTACCCTCTGGGCTTACACAGACCAAGTGTGGTGCAGACTGTTTTGCCCGGGAGTTCAGGTCTTCACTATAGACTTGTGCTAAGGATCCAGGCTTTGTTCTGGTCTCACATGGGCTAGACATGCCTTTTACTATCTGAGAATCACAACCTCACTGTAGTCTTGGGCAAGATCTCTGGGCCTCCCATTGTGCTCACACAACTAGGAAAATGAGTTTTGGTGTGTGAGACAGAATGTTGGTTCTTGACCAAAGAATTGTAGTTCAGATTGCTTCATCTTAAGGCACAGAACTATTCAAGAATGTTATAGTTAGTGTAGCCAGGGCAATGTAAAAAGCAGAATTTCATATCATTAGATTTATTGTGGGTCTGGGGTATTGCCCTTAGGAATTTTCTTCTCTCCCTTAGATTATTTCTACCATGGACATTCCAGGAGGTGTTCCAAGCTGAAAGTGTGAAAGATCTCCAGTGAGCCTGTGTGGTCTTCCCTCCCATTTTTTCTTTGTCAGACATTCAAGTTAGCTCAAGTGCTCCCCTCTTCCTTCAGGCTTGAAATGTCAAGCAAATCCTTATCAACTGGGAGTAAAGGCACAGGGAAAGCACAGAGTCACATATGCTTTTCTGCACTCTAATTTACATCTGCTAATTAGTAAAAAAGCATAAAATGTAAAAATACCATTCAAAAAAGGATTTCAATGCACTATTTATCACTGCCCCCTCTTGTCATCCCCCCTCTTTATATCTTGGGATATGGGATGAAGGTCTTCTCTTCTAGCCCTGAGTCAAGCTAAGATGGAGCATGGATATGTCCCTGGTTGGGGCTGTGAAAAGATTAATAGGCTTGATCTAGGGGTGCAAAGCAGCATGGAATATGAAGACTGTGGCTTGAAAGTTAGAATGTGAGCAGGAAGAAATAAAATTCGTTAGTGGATTTAGGAGGCAGGAGCAAGAAAGGAGGAATATTATCAATAAAGGAATCAAGAAGGAGTCCAAGAGGGAAAATAACCAGGAGCTCCATGGGGATCTCTAGATTCCAGATATCTGTTCTTCTAAAACTTCCCTGACTTGTAATAGGGGCTTACAAGATTATGTGAATCCCTGTGAGAGTCTGCAGAAAGACTTTGATAGTATGAATTTGAATTGCCCTTATTGATGAACAGACAAATTAGTAAATGTCTGACCTTCCTTTATTCTTAACCATTCTTTTGGTAAGGAAATTGTGTGCCACCAATCCTACTTTTGTCCCTATCACAGGTCAAAGAAAGGTAAAAGGCAAAAAAAATAAGCCAGTTGAAATAGATTTTGGCCTAAATTGTCATTATCCTGATCTTAAGCCCCCTGTTTTTCCTCTCAACTTGTAAACAAAAGAAATTAGTATATATGTATAGTAGTAATTAGCAACATTAACTAACATCAGTTCTTTATAGTTTAGTAGTCTATCATTGTCAACAAACTCTGTTTCAGATCTCAACTGTCCCATGTAGTTATCTGAGTTTCAAAAACCATCTTTTCTTCAACAGTCAGGGATAGGTCTCTCTTTAGTAGATTTGCTTTTTAAATTTCATGTTGCTTGTAGAGATTGTTTAGATGTTCCTGCTTAAATATTTCACAAATCAGATCTCAGTACAGCTTAGTAAGGTTTTTCAACTATTATTAAACTATCAGGAACTCACAATCTACTTTAAATTCAGCATCTTTATGTCTTTACATATCTCAGTATAATCAGTTACATTTGACATATAGGATCATCTAACCTGTTACTTTTTCAATATTTTTCATTTCAACTAATTCCTTTTCTTTTTAGAGAGATCAAATGTTATTAGGGTTGATATATTAAGATTATAAATGATGTTAATTGAGGAGGATGCTGTGGTAAAATACTTTGATGATTACAAAGTATCTTCTAACTCTCCTCCTTGAAGGAAGACCAGGAGTGACTTCCCTTCACTAGGCCAGTATATAACTGGTGAGAGACTAAATAATTATATAAAAATATATTTATTTATATTTAACAGATATAAGTATAAGAATTAGTAAGCTTAACACTAAAAGAGAAAATAAATATCCACCCACTTTCCAAGTTTGCCTCTTGGCAAAGTCTTTGGTTTCTTGAAGCTACTCTGAACTTCTTACCACTATCTAAAACCCATAAAACATGCTATCTGACTAAAACTTATACTCCCTATTAAAACAGCTTACTTTTGTTAACAGTGTCTCCACGTAAATAGTCAGTTAGCCCAATATGGCAAAGGCTAACTGACCAGAGTATAGTTCTGAGATATCTCTCAGAGTTCAGACAAACAGGCCTTTGATGTTTCTTCCCTCAAACTAGTTCTCCAACACAGAAGATTTGACCATTCCTTCTCCATGGTGTATTCTTTCAGTCAGAAAAGTAGAAAACCTCTTAAAATGTTAAAAATGTTAAAAACTTAAAAAGTTCTCTCTTCTCTATCACCAGCAGAGAGCAAGGTCTGAGTTGAGTCTTCCTTCCAAGTTCTCAGCTCATGCCCAGAACTCTGCCTTGCCTACAATCCCAGAAACACCTTTCTTAAAGGTCCTTATTTTATCAATATCTAATCAATATCATTATTACAGGGTTCTAATCTTATATATAAAAGCATGAGCAACAACACTTTTTAAAAAAAAATATCCCCTCCAAGTTCAATTACACAAATGAATTAAATTACATGGGATTAATTGTACTCCAATTTAAAACAAAAACTTGGGCTGAGATACACTTATACTTAACTAATTCCCAATTGTGTATAAAGAAAAGTATATATCAATTGAGTTGCCTGTTGTAAAACATATATGATCATTAACTACATTTAAATTTTATGGATTTAATCTTATATATGAGTTATATATGATCATATATATATATGGTCAGCATAAACAGAAAGTACAATTATCAGTTCATTTGGTTGTTTGGGATATGGAATGACTATAAATTAGACTGAAAAGAGTCCCATATTACAATTTGCATTGTGTTCTGTGAAGATGAGATTAACTGTACTGTACCTATTTAGATGTTAGTCACCAGGAATGTATATACCCCCACTTAATCTTTAAGTGGTGAGGGGAGATCTATGACCCACATGTGCTTGTGAGTGACAAATCAAAAATGACTGGCTGTCCTTTGGGAAGTCCAAAGCAAAGCTAAGCTGCAATTGGTTCACGTAAAATTGGAAGGAAGGCACAGGAAGCAATGCAAGGAACTGTCTTTAAAAATGTGACAACTTCCTGTGATCAGCTTTGTTTCCTAAGAACTTGGTCTTGGAGGAGCTCTGGTTTGGGACCTCAGACTGCTCTTGGATCTTCCCTTAGGATTGCCATGTGGGTGAGTGGAAAGGCTGATTCCCTTTCCTGTATTTTTGAAGGTACTAGCCCCCAGAAAAGCCCCTCATCTTGGAGGAGGCCTCATAGCTAGAACCCTTATTTAATTAATTCTAAGCCCCCCTTTTCTGGGGGGCCTCTGAAGCCCTGCCTGGTTCAGACTGAGCCGTAATAACTCTCTCTCTCTCTCTCTCTCTCTCTCTCTCTCTCTCTCTCTCTCTCCCTACTTTCACTGTTTCTGTTTTGTAAATATACTACCATAAAAAGTCATTCTGACTTGAGTGATAATTTCAACGACCATGCTCATATAAATTTAGTCCATCCCTTTAATTTTTAACCTTTACAGCTCATATCTTCCATTATCTGCATGCTCTGATTACAAAAATTTATTATAAAAGGAAAAAGTAGAGACATGATTATAACATCAACACTGGTCCTTTTAGGCATAATCTCAAGTGTATAGAATGATTTAAGATTGTCTTCAGGTAAATGTCAGAATTATTCATCAGTCATACAGGAACAATTCTAACTTCCAGTGATACTCAGGAATAATCAAGTGATAAACATTCCTATTCAAAAGGAAATGGTAAAATGGGGATATTGAGTCACAAAGGGATTCTATCCTCAGATGTACTTAGAACCATATCCTTGACCTCTGCCAGATATAGATTTCCACATGTGACAGTTCAGGATCATATTCTGTCTGAGTAACTCAGTTTTTCTCTTGAATGGTGAATTATCAGCTTAATGTTCAATGACCCATCACACAAATATACCTGAATTAAAAACTCAAAATAATATCAGTTGCAGTCCCAAAAGCTTTTACCTCAAATGGCAAATCTCAAAGATAACATCTTAGAGCTAGAAATTTTCCAGGTTTCATACAAATAGAAAATATTTCATTCCTCAATTTTTACTTGATTTTCTTATCTTAAATTATAACTGATCTTGGCACAAAGAAAAAATATTAGAAATTCTTCATGTATTATGAACAAACTTATGCATTCTCAATAATCCAGTTTCCTTGTTTTGAAATTCCATAATCCAAGCAAACTTTTTTATTTACCACAACAGCTAGCTTCAAGCTAACAGATAAAGGGAAATCACCAAGGTTTTTTCCTTTAGCTTTTCCAGATATTTCTTAATTTTTCTTGTTTTCTTTTTTTACTCATTCTTTTTTTTTTTCTAATTCATACTATTATATTTCATCTATCTGGGAGGTCTCAAGGACCCTGGACTTGTCCCCCAAATACCTTATACATTAAAAGATTCTCTCTTTGTAGTGGGGAAACAAGCCTGTTAAAATTCTAATACTTTTTAGATACTTCCTAGTTCATACACCTTTTCCCTTTTCCTTGAGTAGGGAAAGGGGTAATAAATTTGCAGGCAGTTTAACTTTTTCACTCTGTCTTCTCAAACCTATCTTTCTATAATTAATCATGGCTTCATCTACAAATTGTTTGACTATAAAACTGCCAAGTTGAGAGATGAATAAATGCTCTTAAATGTTTTAAATACTGATAATAGCTTAAACATTTAGCATCAAAACATTCACAATTTTTACCTTCAAATCCTCTGCTTAAAGCAGATTATATCTTTCTACCTTAACTCCTCAAATCCCTACTTGTTTAAAACTTACACTTTACATTTCCTAATGAATTTTAATTAAAAGCCCCATAACTTTCAAATGGACTTTGATTAAAGTCCTTTAACAATCTGTTTCTTTCATATTCTAATCTACCTTCTTTTGTATGCTTTCACCCTCATAATTCAAATAAATTTCACTCAGAGATCAACTAATTTTTTACAGCTATTTAGGTCTCACTTTATTTGTAATGAAGAGTGTTTTGTAATTGTGTTCATATAGTTGTTGGGTTTCTTTTGGCATGTATATCAAAAGTTATTTTATATGTTCTAGAGTTATTTTAAATTTAATTTCCTTTCTACTTATTGCTGTTGGACTTTGTGAGTATTAAATAGAAATGCTAATGATTCATTTGAGTTTATTTTGCATCCTGTAACTTTAATAATTAATTCCAACAGTTTTTTGGTTGATTCTCTAGGATTCTATAGGAATACAATTTGCAAAGAATGATAACTTTGTTTCTTTTTTGCCCCTTCTAATTCTTTAAATTTCTTTTTTCTGCTCTTATAGCTACAACTAGCAAAACTAGTACAATGTGAGATAATGGTGTAAAGGCATAAATATGTTCATTAGGGATATTGGTCTATGGTTTTCTCTCAATTCGTTCTTCATTGCATAAGTAGCAATATCATATTTGTGTCATTAAAAGAGTATGAAAATTTTCTTCTTTCCCCTATTTTTCCAAATAGTTCATATTGTATTGGAGTTATTTGTTCTTTGAATGTTTTGTATTATTCTTTTGTGAATCCATCTGGACCTGGGGTCTTTTCTTAGAGAACTCTTTCATGGTTTACTGAATTTCTTTTTCTGTATTGTGCTAGTTTATGTATTCTATTTCTTCTTTTGTTAATCTAGGCAATTTATATTTTGTAGGTATTCATTTGTTTCACTTAGATTGATAGATTTATTGGCATATAGTTGAGCAAAATAACTTCCAATAATTACTTTAATTTCTTCTTCACTTGTGATTTCATCTTTAATAATCAAATTAAACAAGAGTTTATGTTTTTAATTTTTTTCATAAAACCAAATCCTTTGTCTTATTAGTTCAATGGCTTACTTGCATTCATTTTTATTAATCCCTCCCTTGATTTTTCAAGATTTTCAATTTTGTGTTTAATTGTGGGTTGTTAATTTGTTATAATTATTTTAGTACTATACCCAATTCATTGATGTGCATTTTCTTTATTGTATTAATGTAAGCATTAAGAAATATAAATTTCCCCATTAGTACAGATTTAGCTGTATCCCATAAATATTTTTATGTTGTCTCCTCACTGTCATTTTCTTTAATGAGATTGTTGTTTCTATGATTTGTTGTGGGAAGCCGTTCTATGTAGTAAAACCTTTGGAGAAATAGGATCAAATTTAGGGCCTGTTATCTGGATTCCCTACGTGACCAATCCAGGCTGAGGCAGTCTTTGTGTTTGGTCCTGGTCACTTGAGCCCCAAAAAGGCTCTGGTACCAGAAGGTAGGTTAATCCAAAATCAACTTGATCCCTCCAAAAAGGTTATTAGGAGTCATTTAGAGAAACAGAGTCTGTAACAGATATTTTATCTGGATCCCATTACAAAATCATCGGCAAGTAAAACTGTGTGTATGATTTTTCTGCACTGCATGTCAGGATGCAGACTGAATGGGCCATCTAAGATAAAAATCTGAGGCTCCTCTTTTGACTCAGTCTTTGATCCCCACCTTTCTTAGAATTCTTATTGGAGACCTTTGAAGTGGAGACCAGCATCTACTGAGTTAATGATTCCTTTCCTAACAAATGTTAATTAGATAAGAGTGCATATTCAGATTAGAACTGGCTCCTTTAGGATTTGACTGGTGAGCATCTCCCTGGGATATTTCCTCTCCTGGAATTATCCCCTCTGAATTGGGGTTTGGAATTTGACCATTTGTCTTTGCATCTGTATTCTTTAGACTTCAATGGATTATACGTGATTTATTGCCCCTTATCAACTGTGACTTTTTTTACTGGAGAAAGATATATAATAAACTTCGATGCCCGCAGAATTCGGGACAGCATGGGCTAACCACTAGTCTAGTTGTTCTCATTTTCTTTCTCCTGCTTTAACCATCCTATGCCACCACGCCGCTCAGGACCCCAAAAAATCATATAGAGGCATGGCCCCCTAAAATTTGTTCTTTGATTTGTTCATAGGATATGATTGTTTAGTTTCCAGTTACTTTTTATTTCTTTCTGATGCCCTTGGTTTAATGTAATTTTTATTGCATTATGGTATGATAAGAATGCCTTTAATATTTCTGCTTTTTTTACATTTGGTTGTAAGGTTTTTATGTCCTATTATATAGTCAATTTTTATGAAGGTGCCATGTGCTACTGACAAAAAAAAATTATATATTCCTTTCCATTCCCATTCAGTTTTCTCCAGAGGTCTATAATATATAACACTTCAAAATTTCTATTCATCTCCTTAACTTTTCTTTTCATTTATCTACTTCTGAGAGGGTTGCATTGAGGTCCCCACTAGTATCCCTCCCCTAGTTTAACCTCCTTTTCATCTATCTTCCTTTTTTCTCATTTCCACAACTTGCCTACTCCCCTATAGGATAAGGAAGGTATTATTCTCACTTTGAGCTAATTTTTTACACCCTATATTCTCTTCTATTATATTGTCTCTTATGTACCTCTTCATGAAAAAAGTAGTTTACTCCATTCTATCTCTCCTTTTCTTTTCTCTCCTTGTGTTTCTCTTTCACAACCTTCGTTTTTGTATTAGGGGGTTTATTTTGTCTATCATCCTTTCTCATTCAGTTTCTTTCCTTCTTTCCATATGTACTCCATTGCACTAGAAGCCATGAATTCAGTATCTTAAGTACTATAGATATCTTGCATAGATGCAGTACTTATGTATCTCAAATAGCATAGATATCTTAAACATTTCAAATATCACTTTCCCACATATTAAAGTATTCAATTCAACCTTATTGAAATCTTTAAGTTTTCATTTTACTTTTTTATGCTTCTATTGAGTACTGAATTTTCTCACTGAATTTTCTTTTCCGCTCCTGTTTGTTTTGTGAGGAAAAATGAAAAGCCCCTTATTTTCATTAATATCCATTTTTCCCTTGAGAATTGTGTTCAGTTGTGCTGGGTATGCAATTCTTGGTTTTTGTGCTATATCCCTTGCTTTTCAAAATATATACTATGCCTTCTATTCCTTTAATATAGAAGATATTCGCTTCCATGTAATATTAGCTTCCATGTAATCTTGATTGTGGTTCCATTATATTTTTTTTCTTTCTGGCTGCTTAATACTCTTTCCTTGTCCTGGCAGTTCTGGCATTTGGCTATAATACTACTGGGATATTTTGGGGGGGGTTGCTTTCAAAAGGTGATTATCGAATTATTCCAATTTTTATTTTGTCCTCTTATTTGATAATATATGGTATCCAGGCTATTTGTGTTTTGTTGGGGTTTTTTTTGGTAGTGGCTTTCAGATATTCTGAGGATTCTTAAATAACATAGTGAATACAATACCAGGGCTTTAATTAAATATGGTCCCTGAGACTTCCTAGAACTGTGTAACTCTGGGCATATCATTTAGCACTATTTGCTAGTCTTGACCTTCTGGCTTTTAAGTTGCTACTAAAACAGAAAGTGAGGCTTTTAATTTTTTTGTTGATTTTTACCTTAGAGAAGTCATTTAACCTCCTCAGTCTCCATTTCTTACTCTGTAAAATGAAAGGGGTTGGACTAGATGGCTTCTGAAGTCCCTTCCAGATCTACAGTTATGTTGATATCAGAATATGGTCCTCTACTTACTAGGTTTTTCAAGATATCCTACTGAAATATGCAGGCAGCTAAGTAGTACTGTGGATAAAATACTAGTCTGGAGTCAGGAATAATCAATTTCCTGAGTTTAAATCTAACCTCATTATCTTACTATTAATGTGACAAGTCATTTAATCCAGTTTGCCTCAGTTTTCTTATCTGTAAAATGAGCTGGAGAAGGAAATGGAAAACTACTCCAGTATCTTTACCAAGAAAACCCAAAATGGAGTCAAGGAGATGCAGACACGACTGAAAACAACTGAACAATAATATGTATATGGGTAAAGCTGTTTTGGGCTCTTCTTTCACTTTTTAGGGAAAAGATGGCAATACTTACCATCTATTTAGAGAACATTTGCTGCTAAATGATGGAATGATTCAGAGAAACTAAAAATCCAGTCACTGAAATTATTCCTTTAAAACAGCCACAGAACTTTAGTGATTGCTGTGGGGAGATAAAATATTCTAAGATAATATTTACATTATTAAAACTTATCCAATAAGAATTAGTTATTCAACTTTTTCAAAGTACATTTCTTTAAAAGAGAAAGATGAGGACTGGAGGTCCATTTTCTGTTAAGGGAAAATACTGTATTAAAGGGGAAATAAAAGCCTCCTGCTTCACAAATGTAGGGAATTATAGGGACAAGTCAAGGCAAAAGTGAGAAGGTCCAGAACTTCAGCTAGCAAAATCACCATCCAGTGAAATAAGCTAAATTAGAGAAGTGAGCAGGTCCAAGAAATCAGACAAGATTTAGATTCCAAGAAATAAGCAAAGGAAGAAATGAAGATCAGAGCAAGGTAATATATTAGTTAAAAGGGTTCAGATCTTATAAAATAAATTTTATTTAATAAACACTTATTAAGTGCTAATTGTTCCAGGTATATTAAATACTGGACATACAAATATGAAAAAAAATTTTTAAAAAAGGGAGTTCCTTCCCTCAAGAAGCTCACAATCTTCTTTTGGGGGTTGACAATACATAAAAGAAAGAAGGAAGCTGAAAAGCAAAGGGCTAGGAAAATGAATCAAACATTCAGTTAAGCAAGAAACAAAATAACTGAGTTATCTTGCCTGTGAAAGGCAAAAGATTAAAGATAAGAGTTTTGGAGTAGAGACATTAGAAAAAGTACAATAAGAATGAAATTGGATTCTGAGTCAATGTTTTAGGCTGAATGACTCCTCCTCTAGCATATGCCAGATTTCAGCAAAGTTTTCACAGTTTCACAATCACCAGACTACCACAGTAGAAGACAAATTGATTCAATTGTCTGGAATTCAGGAAGGAAGAGAGGGATCAAGGTAGTACCTAATATCCCATCAATTTGATGAGGGATCAATATCACTTTTCTAAGCTATTACTGAGGAAAAGAGATATATGCTTTTTATTTATTTATTTCCCTTATAGGAGCCATGAACATTGAAGGTGAGCTTCAGGGAGCTATTGGATTTGGAAAAGCTGTATAAAGATGTGGTGAAAAAAAGATATGTAGAGAAATAGGTTTTCATCTGAAAGCCAAATAAGTAGCATATAGTGGCGGACCTGGAATCCAAAGCCCAGAGTTCAAATGTGCCCTGAGGCACACCCTGGGAAAGTCACTTCAATTTTGTATGGCTTAGTTTCATTATCTATAAAATGGAGATCATGAGAGCACCTCAGTATCTGAAATTTTCTAATTATTTTCAGATCTCAGAGGGCTGCATTGAATCTTTTGGTATCTTCACAATTCAAATAATATTTGCTTAGCTCCCAAATTGAAAGACATTTCTTGTGGAGATTGTGTTTACCAGTGTTGTTGTAAGGATCAAATGAGATGCTTGGAAAGTGCTGCATAAACCATATAATCCTATAGAAATGGTAACAATCTTGTTTTAGAATAAGTGAATAGCTTTTGCATGCGACTTAAAAGTAAGCATGAGTTACAGAAGACATTGTTTCAGGGAAAATATCACAATTTATCAACTAGTTTCATTCAGGGTTCCAAAAATCCCTGTAATCTGGACATACTGGAAATATATTTATATGAGCATTTCTTTTTACAGCCCAAATATTGTAGGAATATTATCTTCATCCAAGGTAAGCGATGAAATGGGTTCCTGGGAAGAGATGAGTATTAAGTGGATGGGGCATTGGAACAAATTAGAACAGGCTGTTTTCAATGAGAGGAGGACCTGAAGTTTTTTCCAGTCTAATTCAGCAACATACCTTTAAGAGAAAGTTTCTAAGAAATGGAAATCTAGAATATGATTTTGATTCGAAGTAATAAACCTAGAATTTTCTGCGAAATCACTTGCAATACATTTTTACTCCTTCCACATCCCAACCTCCCACACCTCTACCTAGGTAAAGCAAAGGTATTTGATAAAGTTTCCAAAATTTGCATTTAGTTGTAATTTATTTGGGAAGTCTATTGAAGACTATTGAGAGTCTGAGAAAGTGTTTGCTAAGATATAGTATAATTAAAATGCTAGCTCATTTTGATTTACTGAGTACTCACTCTGGCAGAGAGCAATAATAAAATATTTTATATTTCAACCACTCTGATCTATCTTAGAACTATACACAGAAGAAATGACATTAGGGAGATAGTGCTGGTCAGATGTTAGCATTATAAATTGAGTATTCCTATCTGAAGGCATGTTCACAAAGTTCTGAAAATTACTAACAGGACTACTTGACATGGTAATAATTTTTACTTTCCAAAGACAAATATTGAAATACCAGGAATTCCATTTCAATTTCTAAGAAACATTATATTTTGAGGTAAGAGAAAATGTTTTCTATAAAGTATTCCCAATTTTAGACTATTAATTCAATTTCTAGCAATTGAATATAACTTTTTAAAATAATTTATTTTTAACATTCTTTTCATTTTAAATTTTGAATTCCAAATTTTCTCAATTTTTTAAATTAATTAATTTATTTAGAATATTTTTCCATGGTTAAAATTCATTATTTTTCCTAACCCTCT
This sequence comes from Gracilinanus agilis, assembly GCF_016433145.1. Lineage (NCBI taxonomy): Eukaryota > Metazoa > Chordata > Mammalia > Didelphimorphia > Didelphidae > Gracilinanus > Gracilinanus agilis. The sequence goes on along the minus strand of NC_058130.1, from coordinate 567,614,720 downwards.
TCCCTTCCCCCTCATGGAGCTGACAATCATTTCCACTGGGATATATATGTATCATTGTTCAAAACATATTTCCATATTTTTCAAAGAAGAATTATTAATTACATATGTGAATTCATGCAAAATATATTTCCTTTTAGCCAAAGCCAAAAAAGTAAAGAAAACGAGAAAATTATGCTTCAATTTGCATTCAGAATTCATTAGTTTTATCTGTGAATTTGGGTAGAACTTTTTCATCATAATTCTTTTGGAATTCTTTTAGATCATTTTATTGATTAGAGTAGTCAAGTCTTTCACAAATGATCATCAATACAACATTATCGTTACTATTCAAAATGATCACCTGGTTTTTCTCATTTAACTATAAATCAGTTGGCCTCGTCTTATTTTTTTTTATTTATTCTGAAACTACTCTCATCATTTCTCATAGGATAATAGTATTCCATTATAATTGATTGAAACAACTTGTTTAGCCATTCCCCAATTGATGGAAATCCTTTCAACTACCCATTCTTTGCCACCACAAAAGGGCTGCACTTGCTCAATTCCAGTTTTTAAAAAGGTTTTTGTTGTTATTGTTATTTTTTAACTTAGTGAATTTTTGCACTTTTCTTACCATTAGGTAAATTATTTTAAGGCTTATTTTCTTCCATATACGTGTACCTCTTTTGACAATTTTTCTTCTAATACTCATCTTTTTCTTTAATTCTTTAGAATTCTTGTTGGACTTTTGTCAAAAATAGCATTTTTCCCCTTAGATTTGCTTATAGCTCTTTATACATTGACTTTCCTTGTATTTATGTCTTGACATTCCCAGCCCATTGGTAGCTTTTTTTTTAAGTTCCTTTCTATTACTCTTTGCTAATTTTCCAGCCTCTTTCCTGACTTTTAACTTTATGTTAATGTTGGGTGCTTCTCAACTCAGGGTGGGGAGGCACTGTCCCAAGCTTCAGACTTTTTCTTTTTTCCTGCTGCTAGTGTTGTTGTACCCAAATTTTAATACCTAACCCAGGTTCATGGCCGAAGGAAGAATCACACTGACAATGCAATATGCAAGAAGAGGCTCATTCTTTACTAGCAATAATAGCTAGGGTCGCTAGGCAGAGAGGCACGCCTGAACGACCCCTTGGAATTCTCAGCCAAGAGTTTATATAGAAATGTTTGGGGAAGGGGGTTGGTGCATACATAATTATCAAGGTAGTGTCAGGGACAGGTGGTCAGGAAGCATCTGGGGAGGGGGGTTTCAGGGTCAGGGGTCTGGAAGCATTTGGCAAACATACATTAAATAGGCAAATATTGTAAAGCAGGCAAACATAGACAAACATTCCTCAAGACATCAGATAAGATAGCTTCAGTTTTAGGTTTATGATAGGGGGAGATAAGGAAGACTGTGCTGGGAAACCTTGGGGGCTGGGGGTAGCTTGTCCAGGCCAGAAATAGTTCAGTAGACTGCCAGACTGATTTTTAAATCCAACAGTGTAAGAGTTAATTTTGTGAGAACAAGGTTTCTGTGTTTCTAATATGCTGTGCTATCAGGAGAAATATGGTTACTGGTCTGTGCTCTGGAAGTCTGCCCTCTTGTAATTGCAAGCTCTAATGCCCCTTTTGACCTTGGAACTGCAACCAGGATCCCTGATTTCCTGTGACTGAGAAGTCTTCCTCTCTCCTTTTTTACCCTAGAACTGTGACCCAGAACTTTTTATTTCCTTTGCAGTAGTCTCTAATCATTGCCAGCTGGGCCAATGTCAGGAGTGGATCCCCATTATTCTCTTTCTGACCAGTTACCTAACCCTACTTATTATCTCTTGGCTAAGAACTCCCAAAGCTGCTGCTGCTGACACAGATATATATCCAATGCCTGCTGCTTGTGCTGGCACTATGCTCCAGGAAGCCCCCACCTCAGTGTCACAGACAGCTCTTTCTAACCTCCTGTGTTGTCTTAGGATGGAGAAAAATGTCTCACTTTGACCTTTTGTTGCCTCTGGTACTCCAACATTTTATTTGAGAAGTTATTTTAAAGTGATTTGGAAGAGAACATTGAAGAAGTTCAGCTGAGTTGTTGTCTGTTACTTCACCATTGGCTCTGTTCCTATATTTGACCTTTTATTTATATGTATATATATATACATGTATATATATATATATATACATACATACATATGCATATGTATGTATGTATTTCTAAACCATTACTTTCCATCATAGAGTCAATACTATGTATTTTTTCTAAGGCAGAAAAGTAGTAAAGGATAGGTAAGGGGGGTTAAGACTTATCCAGGGTCACATAGCTAGGAAATATTTTAAAGCAAATCTGAAACCAGACATAATTCTTTATCCACTAAATCAGCTACCTCCCTCCCCCTCAATATTTAAATTTTCAAAGAAATGATGTTCAAAGTCATTTAAGAAAACAGATCATTTGATCCAGGACAGCTATGAGGGACCTATGAGAAAGAATGCTATCCACATTCAGAGGAAAAACTGTGGGAGTAGAAACACAGAAGAAAAACAACTGCCTGATCACATGTGTGAATGGGAATTTAATTAAGGTTATGGACTCAAAATGAGCACCCTAGCTCAAATATCTAATATGGAAATAGATCTTGATCTCTAAAACCAAATGGAATTGTGCATCAGCTATGGGAAGGGGCAGGAGGAGGGGAGAGATAGAACATGAATCCTATAATCATGGAAAAGTGTTCTAAATTAATTAATTCATTAAAAAATTTTAATTAAAAAAGAAAACAGATCATTTATGTTATTTTTCTTCTACTGATACAACCCAGAAAAAAAAAGAAATTTTCTTTGGGTTATTATTGATTTGCACATAAAGTAGACTATCTCTTTCTGATTTATGCTTTTCTCTTCTACTTGACCCCTTTTATGGAAACTTTATGCTCTTCTCACACTGAAAACATCTGAAAAATCTCTGTATGGAATATTCATTCTAGACATTTTAAACTTTCTTAATTACTCTGCCTTTGAATTCAAGGAGTTCAAAATCAATTAGATTTTCCTTAGAAAAACCTTTTCTTCTTTAATAAAATAAAAACATTTGAGGTGCTAAATTTTGAGATAATAAAACATTAGGATCTTCTATAACCAAATTAATCATAGAGCTATCCTCATACTGGCCTATAAAATGGACTCAAGTTTATTTAACCTTCGTGGAATCACTTTACCTGTAATTGACTGAAGACCCAGGCCAAAAGTTCCTTGGTGATATTCCTTGCTGTATCTTTTCACTGTTCATTCTAAACTCACCTTGGTTATGTTAGTCCTGCCCCAGGTGTGTGTACATATAGATATAGTTGAATTTACCCTTTTTTAGATGTGTCAGTACTCACCACTGTCTTTCTCTTCTTTTTCCTTCTCTCTTCCTTTCTTCCAAATCTTCCTTTCAAACATTTGTGGCTCAGCTAAGTCTTCTGCAAAGTCCTTTTAGTCAGTGGACTCAGATGTATCTTTATTCAATTCAGTGGAGCAAAATCAGTTAAGAATCCAATATGAGTATGGAATCAAGATTGTGCAGTGAGTGAGAGACACAAATCATGATGAATTCAGCATCCTTCCTCTCCTTCACTCCAAATTATTTAGAAGTATTAAAATGAATATGAAGGGATCCAGGAAAGTCTTGAAGGCTCTTTTAGTAGGAATGGGAAAGGAAAAAGTAGGGAAAGGCAAAGGAAAGGGGGTGAGAAGGGAAGGAAAAGAGAATGGGAAATGGAGACTGAAAAGGAATAGAAAGAGGAAAAGGAAAAGGAAATTGAAAGAAAAGGATAAAGAGAAGGGAAAGAGAAGGAAAATAGGAGAAAAAATAGAAAAGGCTAAATCTGATACTTTGCCTTGAGGTTTTATATATATATTTATATTTTTATGTGTGTATATGTGTTTATATGTACATATACATATATAAATCTCTCTCTCTCAAATAGGCAAATGGATGCCATTCTGCCCCTCTGACTCCATCCCTCTCTAAATCACCTACAGGCATTACTCAGGGGAATTTTCTGAATTTTTATATGCTAAGGAGAGCTCTGAATGAAGCACTAGAAATATATATTGTATTCAGTGGTCTTATAAAAATTTCAATTCAAATTACATTAAGAGGGAATTTCTCTTTAGAGCTAGCTAGGTGGCACAATGCATGGCATGCTGAACTTAGAGCAGGAAGACCTAGGAAGGGTTCCAGGTATGAATGAATCATGAAAGTATTAAAGACATATTCAAAAGCTTACTCTAATGAGCTAAGTGCTCATGGACCAGATTTATGGATATGCTTCTACTATTTCACATGATTGATTGCTGAGTCCTTAAATTTGGAAGGGGTTAAATTTAGTTGATCTTAAAAGCCAAACCTCTGCTGTTATCTCTTGTGTGTAAGATCACAGACAAGTTTTAGGGTCCTTTGGAATATCAAAGATCCATACATGTATTCCTAAGATAAGACTGGTGCCAGCTTTCCAGAAAGAAGAGTCCTGACTTGGTACCTGACTTATTGTGTTATCATCAGACCTTTTGGTTTTGTCATTAAACTGTTAAAATTTTTATGTACCAAATGGGTGATGGACACCCTGCCACCCCGTCCTTGTGCGACCACTCTTAATAAAGAGATCAGCTTCCTCATTCAGTGTCAATCGGACACTTTCCCTGACCATCAGAGTAAGGGCTGACAAGCTGAACATGAAGCTGATGATTCCTGTGTCTCTGTGTCTATTTTCTCTCTTTATGTCCTTCCTATCTTAATCTTTTACCCTTTCACTCACATTCCCTCAGTCTCCAGCTTCCCTTTCAGGTGCTCAACACATTCTAGACTATCTTGTAGTTGCAAGAAAGCTACAACCTACACGAGTTCAAATATGGCTTTAGCCACATAACTCATTTTTAAAATATTGGCCAACCACTTAACCTTTCTACACTTCAGTTTTGTTAAATATAAATTGTGAATAATTATAATTAATTATATCTACTTCTAGGGGTTGTTGGAAGGTTCAAAAGAGATAACTTTTTAAAAATACTTAGCATAAAACCTGGAACATACTGGTCTCTAAATAAATGTTGGGTCCTTTCCTTTCTTCTTCAGGAACTAAGAATTAAATTAAATGATGAGATAGGAAGACACAAAGGACAGAACCCTTGTCTTTTATAAGTCTATAATCTACTATAGGGAAACAGCACATACAGATAAAAAATAAATATGAATTACCTACTATATAGAAAACACTGACAACTTGAGACAATCAGAAAAATATCATTTGAACTGAATCGTAAAAGAAACTAAGGATTAAAATAATTCGTGAGAGATATAAGACAGAAGACCATACCAGCCATGTAGGACACATTGTGTAAAGGAAGTGGGAGATTAAATGTTATTTGTGGGGAACACAAAATAATGCTTTTTGGGTGGAATATAGTTCTTGGGATGGAGGTGTTGGGAAATAGGCTAGAAAAGTATTGGAGCCAAATAATGAAAGACTCCAAATGTCAAGTATAAGAGCAGTGGAGAGTATGAATAAACAGTTATGTGATTCATAAGGAATGAAGTGAATTGGGATAATGGTGAGAAAAAATTCAAAGGAAAAAGACAATGCGAAATCAAACTGATTGCCTTTAATGTCAATATTGAATGGTAGAAAGCAATATTAGAGAAAAGGTAACATCTGAAAATAAGGAATAGGATGTAGAATAACAGAAGATTGAATGAGCACAAATAGATTGAGAAGAGATGCTGGACATCAAAGGAAAAGATGACATTTGTTCAATTATTTGCAATGTCACATGTTCCGCTATAGATTTTGAAAACAATATTTATTTGAAAGATACTTTAAACAGCAATGCTTGCACTTGTAAACTAAATATTCTTACTTTTGACATACCAAGGTCATTGTATACAGCACAATAAATGCAGGAAAAAATTCATTTGATTCACTTAGGGCCCTTTAAATCTAGATAATTGGTAGATATAGTCTATGCATTCCCAATAAACAATATATTAGATAAAAAACAGCAAATCAGTTTAATCAAGTACTATGTTTAATCATTAAAAATAATGAAAATTTGAGAATTTATGAAAAAATATGTGTTTTAAATATTCATAAGTTAGTGAGGCTTACTAATGTTTATAAGAGGAATAACTTTCAGAAATTTTTTTTTAATTTTTATTTAGAATATTTTACATGGTTACATGACTCATGATCCCTCTCCCGACTTTATTGTCCACCCCTCCCGAAGCCTACAAGCAGTTCATGTATCATTGTTCAAAACCTATTTCCATGTTATTCATATTTGCAGTAGAGTGATTTTTTGACATCAAAAACCTAATCACATCTTATCACACTACATGGTTGAACATATATATTTTCTAATGCATTTCTTATTCCACAGCTCTTTCTCTGGATGTGGATAGTGTTCTTTCTCCTAAGTTCCTCTGGATTGTTTAAGAATTCTATTTCCTCTTTTGTTAATCTAGGCAATTTATATTTTTGTAAATATTTATCAATTTCAACTAAATTGTCATATTTATTACCATATAATTGAGCAAAGTAGCTCTTAATAATTGTCTTAATTTCCTCTTCATTAGTGGTAAGTGCCTCTTTCATCTTTGATACTGTTAATTTGATTTTCTTCTTTCTTTTTTTTATTAGATTGACTAGCACTTTGTCTATTTTATTTGTTTTTTCAAAGTACCAACTCCTAGTTTTATTTATTAGTTCAATAGTTCTTTTACATTCAATTTGATTAATTTCTTCTTTAATTTTTAGGATTTCCAATTTAGTTTTTATATGGGAATTTTTAATTTGTTCTTTTTCTAATTGTTTAAGTTGTAAGCCAAACTCATTAATCTCTGTCCTCTCTATTTTGTTGGTATAGGCACTCAGTGATATAAATTTTCCCCTGAGTACTGCTTTGGCTGTGTCCCATATGTTTTGATATGATAACACCTCATTGTCATTTTCTTTAATGAAGTCTGTAATTGTTTCTATGATTTCTTCTTTGACCCACCTGTTATGAAGAATTTGATTATTTAATTTCTAATTAACTTTAAATTTGCCTTTCCATGGACCCTTGTTAATTATAATTTTTACCACATTATGATCTGAAAAAGTGGCATTTATTATTTCTGCTTTTCTGCATATGTTTGCAATATTTCATTAACAAATATTTATATATGTACCATGTACTACTGAGAAGAAGGTATTTTCCTTTTTGTTCCTGCTCACTTTTCTCCAGATATCTATTAACTCTAATTTTTCTATCATTTCATTTGCTTCCCTTACTTCTTTCTTATTTATTTTTTGGTTCAATTTATCTAGTTCTGAGGGAAGAAGGTTAAGATCCCCCAGTAGTATGGTCTTACTATCAAATTCCTCCTTGAACTCCTTCAGTTTTTCCTTTAGAAATCTAGATGCTATACCATTTGGGGCAAAGATGTTTAGTAATGATATTACTTAGTTGTTTATAGTACCTTTTAACAAAATGTAATTTCTTTCCTTATCCCCTGTAATCAGACAATTTCTACTTCGGCTTTATCTGATATCATGATTACTACTCCTGCTTTTTTTTTTTTTACTTTAGATGATACATAATATGTTCTACTCCAGCCTTTTATCTTGAATCTGTGTGTGTGTCACCCTGCCTCAGACGTGTTTCTTGTAAACAACATATAGTAGGATTCTGGTTTTTAATCCACTCTGCTATCTGCTTCCATTTAATGAGCAAGTTCATCCCATTCACATTAAGAGTTATGATTACTAACTGTGTATTGCCCTCCATCTTATTATCTCCTTTAGATATTGCTCTATTCCCTTTCACTTTATTCCTTCATACCAGTATTTTCCTTTTTGCCACCCCACTCCCAGTTCTCTTTCCCTTTTATTACCCCCTGCTTCCCTTGTATTATTCTCCTTTTACTTCTCTGTAGGGTAAGATAGAATTTTATGCCCCACAGAGTATATTCATTTTCCCCTCTATTAGCCAGTTACAAAGAAAGTAAAGTTCAAGCATTGCCCATCACCACCCTTATCTCCCCATCTGTATTTATTTTTCTCTCCTCTTTATGTTATATCATTTATCCCATTCTATGTCTGTCTTATCTTTTCTTTCAATGCAACCCTCTCTTTCAGCCCTTGATTGATTTTTATATGCCATTCATGTGCATACATATCATATCATACATACATATTGTTCTATATTATCATATTCATAATATTATCATAATCAGCTTCTTTCCACCTTTTCTGAGTAAATTCCTTCTTTCTTCTCTACAACTGAGAGTAATTTTTGAGAATTATAGAAATTCTCTTTCCATATAGACATATAAACATTTTTACCATAATGAGTTCCTTAAATTTCCTCTCTTGTGTCTCATATTTGGCCTTCAAATTTTTTGTTTGTTCTAGCTTATTTCTCAGAAATGCTTGGAAATCTTCTATCTTACTGAATGATCATTTTTTCCTCCTGAGAAAGTATACTCAGTTTTTCTGGATAGGTGACTGGATTGTAAACCCCAATCTTTCGCCTTTCTGAATGTCATATTCCATGCCTTCAGATACTTTAATGTAGAAGTCAGTAGGTTCTGAGTGATCCTGATTGTAGCTCTGTGGTATTTGAATGGTTTCTTTCTGACTGCTTGAAGTATTTTTTCCTGGCTTGGTGGCTCTTGAATTTGGTTATTACATTCCAGGAGGTTGTCAATTGAGGATTTCTTTCTGGAGGTGATATGTGAATTCTTTCAATTTCAATTTTATTTTCTTGTTGAAGCATCTTGAGGCAATTTTCCTTGATCATTTCTTGTAATATGATATCCAAGGTTTTTTCTTCATTATGGTTTTCAGGTAATAAAATGATTCTCAGATTGTCTCTCCTAGATCTGTTTTCTAGGTCGGTCTTTTTTTTCAATAAGCTATTTGATGTTTTCCTCTTTTTTTTTCATTCTTTTGATTTTGCTTTATTGTTTCTTGATTTCTCATGAAATCATTAGTTACTAGATGGTCAATTCTGATTTTTAAGGCCTGGTTTTCATCTGTCAGTTTTTGGTTCTCCTTTATCAATTGGCCCATTTTTTCTTGTGTCACTTTTATTTCTCTTCTCCACTTTTCCTCTACCTCTAATAATTGGTTTTTGAAGTATTTTTGAATTCCTCCAGAATCTGTGTCCAATCCATATTTTTCTTTTTGACTTTTGGTGTATTTCCTTTTCTTTCACTGTCTCCTTCTGTGTCTGGACCTTGCTCTTTGTCTCCATAAAAAGTCTTTAGAGTTAGGTGCTTTTTTGATTTGTTTGCTCATTTTCCCCATCTAATTATAGGTAAGCTCTATTTTCTGGGGAGGTTGGGGTATTCTCTTAAACTTCAGTCCTTTCTTGATGCTATTTTCTGCTTATTTTATGGGTTGTTACTAGTTTACCCAATGGTCTGAGGGTTGAGAGCTCTGAGACTTCCCTCCCCCTGCTGATTCAATTGACCCTTGAAATGCTGATAGAATAAAGACTTTCCTAAGCCTTGAGTGTAAGCTTTTGATCTCAGTCTGAACTTGATCTGGTCAGTTGCAGATCATATTCTATCCCCAGGCTTAGGTTTAAGTTTTTGGTCTCAAGGTACTCTTGATTTAATCAGTCACACCCTTGATTGCCCTGTTCTGGAGCTCCACCCTTAGTTTTGGTCAAAAAAGAGCCTAGGGAGGCTCCTTCTGAGAACTGTGTCCTCACCCCAAACTGTGGATTATGTCCTTACCCCAAGCCTAGACTGGGATTACTAGCTTTACTCTCATCTCCATCAAACCACATGATCAATCATATGTTTTTCTTCTGCATTTCTGTTCCCAAAGTTCTTTCTCTGGATGTGCACAGTGTTATTTCTCATAAGTTCCTCTGGATTGTACTGGGTCATTGCATTGCTGCTAGTCACAAAGTCAGTTACATTCAATTGTACCACAGTGAATCAGTCTCTGTGTACAGTGTTCTCCTGGTTCTGCTTCTTTTGTTCTACATCAATTCCTGGAGGTCTTTCCAGTTCACATAGAAATCCTTCAGTTCATCATTCCTTTCAGCACAATAATGTTTCATCATCATCAAATACCACAATTTATTTAGCCATTTCCCAATCACTGGACATCCCTTGTGTTCAGTTTCTTACAACTTTCTACATATAACTAAAGCACAGTAGGAATAGTACCAGCACCAAAAAATACCAAAATGGACAGATTATTTAGTGGATTTTGTGAAGTAAGGATAAATTCATTTATAACATCTAACAGGAAGGAAGTACTTAGAGAAACTCTTACTTTTCAAGAGATATAAAATCCCTGAAGTATGAGTAAACATCAGTATGAACACAACCTTGAAGTTTTTATTGAACTTCTAATACTTATTTATTATTTAAGAACACTCATACAGTCTTCCTCAAAGATCTCCAATGGCATTCCATCAATTAATTTTCCTTCTCTAAACTAAAACTTTCAGAGTACACTTTCTAACACATCTACTTACCTCCTTTAAATAAATTCCCGTTTGCATATTAGCTAATAAATCAGGTTAAAACTGTTCTTGATGAAGAAAAATAGCAAATATTATCAGAAGATATAAATGTAAATTTCATGTAATATTTAAATAAGATTTGGATTTTAAAATCAATGAATAATGAATAAAGTCATAGAAATGAATAAAAACCTTGAAATAACCCACTAAGAATAGTGTTAACAGGAGGCATCTAGGTGGCTCAGTAGATGGAAAGTGAGACCCAGAGATGGGAAGTACTGGGTTCAAATCTGCCCTCAGAAACTTCCTAGCAGTGTGGTCCTGGGAAAGTCATTTAACCCCCATTGTCTACACCATAGGCCTTGGAACCATTATTCAGTATTGATTCTAAAATAGAAGGTAAGGATTAAAAAAAAAAAAAGGAATAGTGTCAACAGTGCCAGTACTCAGAATTAGGTAAGACTGAAGACCAAAAAAATGTGATTTTATTTTGCTTACTTTTGATTCTTTTTCTCTATATCAAAGGAAAGAGAAGGATCAAAGAAAGATTGAGATTTAGGGTAGATAAAGATGGCAATCATAAATAGAATTAATTTGTTGGTGCTCAAATTTTACTTTTCTTCCTGAGAATTATTTTTAGCCTTGAATATGACAGAACAATAAAGTTAATAAAAAGTAGATATAAGAGCAAAGTAGGGAGATCCTAAAAGAAATAATTAAAGTCACCAATCTAAAATAAATAATAACTGTTGAAAAACTACTTTTCATTAGAGATATTGTTAGTGATCTTTGAAAAATCAAAGATTCAGAGGCATTTTTTTAAAAGGGAAGAGTATATTTGCTAAGCAAACATTTGTGACTTTGACTTTAATTCCTTCCAAAATTTTAGAAGATAATTTTAAAAGAATAGTTAATAATCATTTAGAAAAGTAAGCAAATTCACAAAGAGCACCATACTGATCTAGATGCCTTTTGAGAAGGTTATTAATTAGGCAGAAAAAGGATATTATGTAGAGATTTTTGAACTAGATTAAAAAAGTTTTAAGTTAATCTTGGTTTTCTTGTGGGGAAGGTAGATTGAAGGGGATCAGGCAAGAGCTTATTTAAGGTGATTTAGTTCCAAGGATCAAGTGAAAGCAAATTTGGAAGGACATTCCTAATGATTCTATACCTGACCTATGACATTTAACATTTTCATCAGTGACTTAAATAAAGGCAGATATAGAATCCCCTTCTAGGTCACTGTCTTGTCATGTGGAGGGGCTTGCAGAGCTTAATGAAACTATGAGCTATGCCATTTGAGGTTATGTAAGATGGACTAGTCATAGTGGAGAATTTTGACAAAAGGTGATCATTAGTGAAAGAAATGGCAAACCACTCCAGTATCTTTACCAAGAAAACCTTTTGCACACTACTAAGAGGGTAAAAAGATATGAGATCACATGAGCTGCTCAGGTCAGAAAATGTATGTCACAGGATGAGAAAAAGAGTAGCTCCACTACTAATGAAGCAGCTGAGCTAAAACTGAAAGAAATCTCAGATGTCTATATATCCAGTGACAGAAAGTTTGATGCTTTACAGATCAATATTGAGTAAGAACCTGGAATAGAAGATCTATGAACCAAAGTAAGATAGATGTGGTCAAACACAAGATGGAGAGATTGTGTCAGTGAATTCAAATGGACAGGAATGGGTGAATTTAATTCAGGTAATCATTATATATACTACTATACGCAAGAATCCCTTAGAAGAAATGGAGTAGGCCTCATAACCAATAAATGTATGAAAAAAATAGTACTGTGGAATCTCAAAATCAAAAGAAATGGTTCAATATCACAGTAATAAAAGTCTACACTCTAGCACCTGATCTCTAAGAGGCCAAAATTGATCAGTTCTATGAAACCTACATCTTGTAGAAGTAACATCCCTAAAACTGTCACATTTGTGATAAGGCAATAGAATGATTGAGTAAGGAATAAAAAGATAATTAAATTTACAAGTAAGTTTGGTTTGGGCGTAGAAAATGTAACAGGATAAGTTTTGTCAAGATAACTTTCTGTTAACTACTAATACACTGTTTTTACAACCTGAAATCACCAGGTTGGTTAATATTTAAATCTGATTATATATTTTGCAACCAAAGGTGGGGAAGTTCTATAGAGTCAGTTAGAACAATATCTGGATATCAGTGTTGCTTAGATCATGAGATTCTTATTTCAAAATTCAGAATAAAATTAAAGAAAATAGAGGAAATCATTAGAACATATAAACATGACCTAAAAACCATTTCTTATGAATAGGAAGTAGAAGTAAATAATTTAAGGTATTAGACCTGATAGAAAGAGTACCTGAAGAAATGTACATAGAGATTCATAATATTATGTAGGAGACAACAACAAAAACATGCAAAAACAAAAACAAAAACAGGAAAACAAAATGGCCGTCAGAAAAGATTTCATCAATAGCTTAGGAAAGTGAAATGTAAAGAAGAAAGGGAAATATGTGCCCAACTGAGTTCTAAATCAGACATTAACAATGAGAGAAAACAAGGTTTTCTGAAGTGAGCAATGTAAAGAAACAGAACAAAATAATACAATGGGAAGGACTAGAGATCTTTTCTTTATAAGTATTTTACTTTCCCAATTACATATAATTAAAATTTTCTGTTACATTTTCTAAAATTTTCAGATCCAAATTATCTCTCTCCCCCTTACCTTCCACCTCCCAGAGAGGGCAAGCAATTTGATTTTGGATTATGCATGTATTATGATATAAAACATAGTTCCATATTGATTATTATAGTAAAAGAATAGTCATAAGTGAAAGATAGTATGCATTAAACTGTTTTACAATTCCAACAGCTTTTTTTCCCTCTGATGGACAGCCTTTTTTTGCCATAAGAACTTTAGGATTTGTCTGGGATCATTGCAGTGCTGAGAGTAGTTCAGTGTTTCACAGTTGACCATCCTACAGTATTGCTATTACTATGAACAATGTTCTCCTGATTCTGCATATTTCACTTTGCATCAAGTCTTGTAGGTCTTTCCAGCTTTTTCTGAAGTCATTCTGCTCATTATTTATTATAACACAGTACTGTTCAATGACCATCATATTTTTAATAGAAAAGGGTATTCTATTTTGTGGAAGGCTTTTACTGCATCTACTGAGATAATTATGTGGTTTCTGTAAGACTGGTTATTGATATGATCAATTATGCTGATAGTTTTTCTAATATTAAAACAGTCCTCCATTCCTGCTATGAATCCCATCTGGTCATAGTGAATGAGCCTTGTGATATATTGTTGTAGTGTCCTTACTAGTACTTTATTTAAAATTGTTGCATTGTGAATTTAGTAATGAAATTGACCTGTAATTTTCTATCTCTTTTTGCTCTTCCTGTCTAAGCTATGAGCACCATATTTGTGTCATCAAAAAAAACCTGGTAGCAATTCTTCTTTGGCTATTTTCCCAAATGGTTTTTTTTAAGTACTGGCAATTCATTGTTCTTTAGATATTTTATAGAATTAACTTATGATTCAATTTGGTCTTGGGAATTTTTTCTTAGCAATTTCATTGATGGCTTGTTCACTTTCTTTTTCTGTGATGAGTTATTTAAGCATTTGATTTCCTTTTTCTTTCAATCTAGGCAATGTATGTAGACATATATGATTTAAAAATATATTTTATTCTAATACAAATTTCCACATGAGTTTTCCAAAGTTATGTGATCCAAATAGTGTCCCTTCCTTCTTCCCTCCCATTTCCTGGAACTGGCAAGCAATTTAATCAGGTTACACATGTATTATCATGCAAAACATGTTTCTATATTAATTATTTTTGCAAGTGAATAATATTATAAAAACAAAACCCTAAAACATGTAATCAAATGAACATGTGATAAATCATATTCTTCCATCTCCATTCTTACTCCAACAGTTCTTTTTTTTGGGGGGGGGGGGAGTGGATAGCATCTTTTTTCATAAGTCTCTCAGAATTGTTCTGAATCATTTTATTGCTATTAGTAGAAAATTCTATCACACTACAATACTGCTGTTATTGTATACAATATTTTCATGGCTCTGCTTATTTCACTCTCCATTAGTTCATGTAGGTCTTTCTAACTCTTTCTGAAATCATCCTGTTCATCCTTCCTCTTAGCACAAAAATGTTCCATCATCATTATATACCTACTACAATTCGTTTAGCCATTTCCCAATTGAGGGATATTCCTTTAGTTTCTAATTCCTTGCCACCATAAAGAGAGCAGGTATAAATATTTTTATTCAAATTGGTTCTTTTTTTTAAAAAAAAAAATCTCCTTGGAATACAGACCTAGAAGTGGTATTAAATTGTTTAATAGTCCTTTGGACATGATTCCAGAATAAGCAATTTATATTTTTATAAGTATTTATCCATTTCACTTAGGTTATCAGATTTATTGGCATATAATTGGGGAAAATATCTCTTAATGATTGTTTCAATATCCTCTTCATTGGTGGTGATTTCACCCTTTTCATTTTTAACACTAGTAATTTGATTTTCTTCTTTACTTTTTTAAAGTCAAATTAACCAATGTTCTAATTATTTTACTTTTTTTTCAGAAAATCAACACCTAGTCTTATTTATTAGTTCAATGGTTCTCTTACTTTCAATGTATTCATTTCTCCTTTGATTTTTAGAATGTATAATTTGGTTTTTATTTGGAGATCTTTGATTTGTTAGGGTTTGTTGGTTTTTTCTTCTTTTTTTGTATTTTTTTTAGTTGCATGTCTAATTGATTGCTTAATTTTCCCCCCTCAATTTTATTGAGATAAGCATTTAGAGATATATATTCCCCCTAATTACTGCTTTGTCTGTATCAAATGAATTTCAATGCATTGTTTCCTTATTATCATTTTTGTTAATTTAATTATTATTTATAAAATTTGTTTTTTAATCTACTCCATTTTTAATGTTAGGCTATTGTAGCTAATTAATTTTCATTTTGTCTTCCCAGTAATCCTTATTGATTATAATTTTATTGCATTATGATGTGAAAAGAATGGAATTATTCTTTTTTCTGTTACAAAGAGTTTTATTAAGTCCATTCTGTCTCATTAAGAGCAGGAGTTTTATGTTAAAGGAATTTTATCAAGTTCATTCTGTTATTTTAAGAAGCCAAAGGAGTTAGCTCTCACCCTCTGTGACTTTAAGAGGCCTATTATAAAAGAGAGAATCCAGTGAGTTCTGAGCTTCAATCTCTCTCACTTTCTTGGAAGAAGGTTGCTGGATCATTCTCTCAGACTAAAGATCTGTTATGACTTGTGAGACAGTTTTCACTCTGTGCCATACAATATTAGTAAGCTGAAGGTTCTTCTTTCTTAAGTCAAGGATATATTTTTCATATTTTTCATTAGCTACTACAAGGAATAGAATTACAGTATTGACACTAATGCTAACCTCTTTGATTCTTCAGTGCCGACTTCCAATCTGTAACTTTTTATATCACTTTAATGTTTAGAAAATGTTTCCCTAAAAATTCCATAAAGTTTGTGTTATAAGAATTGTTTAGACCATTTTTAAATGAGGGAATGGAGATCTGAAGGTTTGCCTCTGGGATATAGATAGTACATGACACAATCAAGTCTCTCCTGACAATGAGTCAAGAGGTCTTCCCACTAGTACAATCTGCTGTTTTTTACGAAGAAATCCTAATGATTTATTAACTTTCAAAGAAGGCAAAAGTTTATAAAGAATAGAAAATGAACTATAATTACTCCCTGATGGAAAAGTGCTAAGAGACAACCACGAAAATAGAATATTACATATATTGTTTTATGTGGTGACTATATATAATCTTTCTACTTATTTTTTTTTCTTTGTTAGGAAAAAAACAGTTCAAAATTTAGAGGAGAGATTGGAAACGATTATACATTTTTTTCAAATAAACAAGATAAAATATATCCCTAAAATAAAGGTAATTGTAATAGTTACTGATTTATTTTTTCTTTCTATCAATCACCTCTATTAATGGTGAAAATAATAATTGAGTGAAATGTTATTTTTCTTTTATTTTCAAAATGAGGTCCTTGATGAATTGTTGAAATAGAGAAAATGTTTGTATTTTTTTCACATTTAACTTTCAGACTGAAAAATACTTCAGAATAAGTTAATAATATGATAGAAACAATCTCTTCCTACTCTAGTAACTAATTGCTAGACATTTTTTCCTTCAAATATTAGCCATGCTTTTATATAAAATTTAGTGAAATTACTCATTTTAATCAGTACATGTTTTTACCACATTCTTGATATATGTTTTATGTCCTTCTTATCTGAATGTCAAGAAAAGAAATATATAAACTGATATTTATGCTACAGTCTCTTGATTCTCTTTTTAATTCATCTTCGCAGCACAGGCTGCTAATAAAAGAATATAAAAGTTATTTAGTATGTATCTTCAAGGTTAATGACATTTTTTGTAAACAATTTTTTAAAAAGCTATCTTAATGGTATTGCTAGGGACACCGTGCCAGTCTTGCAATTGGATTCAGAATCAACAGTAGATCAAGTCTCCCTTTTCAGACATACTAGCTATTAGACTACGAATAAGTCACTCTATTCTTCAGTGCCCTTGACAATCACACAAGTTTACATTGTAAGGTACAATATTTTGTAACAGTTATCCCTTATTTACTAAAATATAGAGGCATACATTTAAACTAAATGTTATTGCAAATGCAAAATAAAAAAACTTAATTTCAATAAAAGGGATAGGATATATAATAAGGATATGCAAATGTAGGAGGAAGAGCGGAGGGAATTCCATGGAACATGCATTGAGTTGTCTTGGCTTTCTCTAGAGAAACATATATAAAAGGATTGCTTTGTTGGGAAAGAGGCATATGAGTTGAGTCTTGAGGGGAATTATTGAATTCTAAAGCCAGGAATTATTTTGAAGGAGATAGAGAATTTATTCAATAGAGAATAATGTGACCAAATACTCTGAAACAGGATAAGAAGGGGAAAAAAAGTGTGGTTGAGAATAGAGCATATAAGTTGCCAGAGTTAAGGGGTGGATAGGTAGTGTTGGAATCAGATTACAAATACCCTAGAATAGTGATAACGAACCTATGGCATGTGTGCCAAAAAGGCACAAAGAGCCCTCTTTGTGGGCATACCTGTAACCACCCACTGGAGTTCATTACTAGAAAGCCAAAGGGACTTAGGGCAGTGCTATTCCCTTTCCCCTCTCCATGCACCTGAGGACATTCTTTACATCACCCCCTTTTCTACCCAGCAGCCCAATGGGAATGTTTCCTCCCTCCTCTGTCTGGAGTGGTAAGGGGAGATTTCAGGGGACAGGGTGCAACACTCAGTCTCTGGGGAGTTAGGCACATTAGTTGGTCTGGGGGTTATGGTGGGGGTGGAGCCCAGCACTCCATCTCTAAAATGTTCACCATCACTGAACTAGACTGTTAGAATTAAGAGTTTCTCCTATGTTTATTCCATAGATGTTGGGAAATCAAAGTAGATTTTTATTAAAAAAGTCAAAAATTTAAAAGACAACAGTAAGGAGAATGGGAATAGACAGAAGATAAAAGACTGCTATGGTGCTATTACAACAATCTAGGAAAGATAAGATATGAGCAAAGGTATTTAAAGAAGAAATTGAGAGGAGGTAGTATGAAAAATGACTTTACCATAAAGGCCTTAAGAACTGATTGGATTGTGGACTGAGAGAGAAAAAAAGGAGAGTGATTGATAACCTTGAGATTACGAGCCTTCTAGATTAGGAAAACATAAATATGTTAATAGGAATAGGGGAATAAAGGGAGAGTCAGATTTTGTGGGAAAGATGATGAGTTCAGTTAGAACACATACACTATCATACAAAACTCATGGTCAGTTATAGCAAAAATTAAACGAACCTCATAAGAAACAACTCACTTTAAAAACAAATGTGATTTGATCGAATTGTTTCAACTCTTTCCTTCTCATGTATGGAAAAAACTAGTTAGTACATTAATGATATAATCCAGTAAGAAAGAATGTGTGCCTGGACTAAAATAGTGATTGGGGTGGCATTCATTCCCCCTCCAGCAGCACTTATTTCTATAGAAAGAATCTCTTTTTTCCTATATCCTGAGTCATGAAAATCACCAATAATATTCCCAGATCTCCACGGCAACACACTCTAGATGTTAGAAATCTTTTTCACATACTTTCAAAATAGCCTAAAATAGTATTATTATGCTCATTAAATTTGGTGGCAAAATGCCTAAAGTTGCTCTATGGTCACCAATAACCTCTTCCCTGACAATTCTATTTTTTTTCTAATTCTCACCCTTATTGACCTTTCTTCAGAATATGACATTATCAAATATGTTCTTTAAATTATTTTAGTCTCAATGTAGCTAGGATTTTTTAAATTTTCTAATTATTTTATAACACTTTTTCTCTAACATCCTAATTTGCTCCACTGTTCCCTTTCCTGTCCAACTTTTATTATACATAGTCTCAGTTTTCAATTCTTTTGTATGTCTTTATGAGAAGAGAAGCTCAGAGTAGGAAGGGATCCTAAAGGTCATTTCTTCAAAACTCTACTACAAACTCTAATACAAATGCTTTCCCACAATACCTTGCATAGGAAATCAGTAATTAAAACTCAACCTTGAGAGTTCTAGAGACCAAGAAGTCACTTTTTTACAAGGCAAGTCATCCCATTTGGGGATAGATCTATTAGAAAATTTGTTCCATTTACCGAGACAAAATTTCCTGCCCAGTAAATTCTACTCATTGGGCCCATAGAATTAATCTATTTTTTGTTCACATTACTTCCCTTCAAATATTTCTTAACTAGATATACGTTTTCTCCACCAACTCTTGGACTTCCCCAGTTCTCTTTCCTTTCCACTGTAAAATTTGGTGATTGTCTATTACTCCAAATCAGATTCTCTTTCTAATATAACATGTTACCTCTATAGTTTTATATCTGAAGTCTAAATTTTCTTCTCTAGGCTAAATGTTCCATAAACTACCCAAAGGCCTCAGCTTTTGAGAAAAGAACTCGTTATTTGACAAAAACAGCTGGGAAAATTGGAAAACAGTATTCTTATGAGGGAAAACCTGGGAGTTAAATTAAATATTTAATCTGGGTTCAGAAAGGTGAGTAGGAGACAGGAATGGACAATACTCTAAGACCAAAATCAGTTAGGGAAACTGGGTTTATCTGTTTGGAGAATGGCAATTGACAGGAGTGACAGTTGGGCCTTAACTGCCACACTGATCCACCCAGCCAAGGAGTCTGAGAAACCAGCAGGTAAATGTCATTGACAAGAGGGCTTATAAACACAGGTTTAATTAAAGAAAACTATAATCTAAAGGATGGGAATAGGGGTTTTTATACTTCCAGACTATGGGCAAACCACAGGGTCAAGGGAGGGACTTATTTACACAGAACAGAGAACTAAAGCAAGACAGGGCCCAAAGAACAGCAGGACTGAAGTGTGTATCCTCACAGCAGAGTCCTGACACACTCCAGCAATGTTGCAGATCTTCCAGGACCACTATCTATACTCCTTCAGGTGGGCAGACCTGGGAGCTAACCCAGCCCAAGTTAACCAGCAACTCAGGTTGGGATTAGTAGTCTCTACCAAAAAAATCTCCCACAGCTAGATGACAGTCTTCCTTCTGGATCACAGGAAATCAAGGTACAAACTCCACTTCCTCTGAGGTCTCCCAGGGGTCAGTTACAACTTGTCCCCAACCACCATGGAGTCCATCTCAGAGAGAGAAGCAACACTTCCTGCTTTCCCATTCCACTTAGAATCCTTCAGCCCTGCCTGCTAAGCCTCCTAAATAATAATTTATTAATCTTCCTCACAACAGTATGGGGAAAATTAGGTTTAGATCAACATCTTACACTCTCTACCAAGATAAATTCAATATGGGTAACTGACTTAAATATAAAGAGTGAAATCATAAATAAATTAGGTGAACATAGATTAGTATACTGTAAGATCTGTGGGAAAGGAAGGAATTGAAGACCAAGCAAGAGACAGAGAACATTGCAAAGTTTAAAATGAATTACTTTGATTATATCAAATTAAAAAGGTTTTGTACAAACAAAACGAATGCAACCAAAATTAGAAAGAAAGTAACAAACTGGGACAACATTTTTATAACAAAACACTCTGACAAAAGTTTAATGTCCCAAATATATAAGGAACTAAGTCAGATCTACAAAAAATCAAGCCATTCCCCAATCAGCAAATGATCAAGGAACTTGAATAGGCAGTTTTCACAGGATGAAATCAAAACTATCAATAAGCAAATGAAAAAGTGTTCTAAATCCCTCCTGATTATAGAAAAGCAAATTAAAACAACTCTGGGGTACCATTTCACACCTAGCAGATTGGCAAATCTGATAGCAAAGGAAAATGATAAATGTTGGAGGGGATGTGACAAAATTGGGACACTAATACACTGCTGGTGGAGTTGTGAGTTGGTCCTACCTTTCTGGAGGGCAATTTGGAACTATGCACAAAGGGCTTTAAATTAATGCCTGCCCTTTGATCCAGCTGGATTTGTACCTCAAATAGATAATAAGGAAAAAGACTTGTACAAAAATATTCGTAGTCTCACTCTTTGTGGGGGTAAAAAATAGGAAAATGAGGGGGTCTCCATCGATTGGGGAGTGGCTGAATAAATTGTAGTATATGTTGGTGATGGAATATTATTGTGCTGAAAAAATGAAGAAATGAAGAAATTCCACATGAACTGGAATGACGTCCAGGAATTGATACACAGTGAAAGGAGCAGAACCAGGAGAACATTGTACACAGAGACTGATACATTAAGGCACAAATCAAATGTAATGGACTTTTCTACCATTAGCAATGCAATGACCCAGGACAATCCAGAGGAACTTAGTAGAAAGAATGCTATCCACATTCAGAGAAAGGACTGTGGTGGAACCAGAAATGCATCAGAAAAATATATGATCAACCACGTAGTGTGATAAGGATGAGATGAGGTTTTTGATGTTAAAGAATCACTTTACTGCAAATATGAATAACATAGAAATAGGCTTTGAACAATGATATATGTATAACCCAGTGGAACTGCTTGTCAGCTTGGGAAGGGGGAGTAAAAGAGGGGACAGATCATGAATCATGTAACCATGAAAAAATATTCTAAATAAAAATGTAAAAATATACATTCCCAAAACTGATGCTCATATGACATAGTTTAAGTCTCTTCTTCATACTTAAAACCCTTCTTGGGAAGTTGCATGGAAATTAGTCCTTGAGGGATAATGAAAAATAATAAAAATAAATAAGTGATCTGAACATGACTCAGATTTCTTTAGAATAACAATGAAATTGGTTTTCTCCTCTTAGAGTTATTGACTGCACAAGGAATAGCAGAAAATGTAAGCTACTATCTGTTGGTAATATAAGAAGAATCTAGACTATTATAAAAATGCAGATGGAAATATTGAACAAAAGATCTTCTGCATTAAACAGAGCAAATGGTGCGAGAGTTAAGGAAAAGGATATGAGGCCTTTTTTCCCATCAGACATATGGTTATTTTTCAATTAATGAAATGTAAGGTTTTTTTCTTTTCTTTTTATTTTGTAGTTTTTGGAAATCTATGCTGGGTTTTTTTCAGAGAAAAGACAATAATAAATCTCTACATTAGGCTATATCTATAGGCAAAGATGGGTTTTGTGAGATTAAATATTTGATGTTATTCATTTTATTATTCTCATTAAGTGCAGGATTTAGGAGTATGATCCCTTAATAGTTTATGAATGGTTGAGAAGGAAATTATATTCATATCTAAGTGATCTATTCATTGGCTAATAATTTTTCCTAATTTTGTTTTCTTTAAGATACCATTAAAATTAAAGATACTATCAGAATTAGTTTGCAGTTCATAATATGAACTAATTAGGATAATGGTGATTATCCTCTTATTATCTGGGGGAGTTGAATAATTGAGAGAATGTTGGTCTGTGATAAATGGAAGCTGGATAGTTAGATAGACAGATATCCATTTCTCTGTCATCTATCTATCTATCAATGCAAATGCATGTATTACAAATTTAAAATTCTCTGTAATATTTTCATATATGTAATTGAAAGCTGATTAACTCAAAATGCGTAATAGGCTTGAACATGTTCACAATTTTACTGGGTAAAATACCTATATGCATTCCTTCTCAAGTTTATGTTTAGTGTCTTCCCAAAAGTGGGGAGTAAAAATGGTACTCAATATACTTTCCACATCAGGTATGTTAGTTATTTCATATAAATACATATTAATATATGTGCATACACATATTATAATATAATACTATAGTGTATTAATTATATAATTAAAATATAATATAATTGATATAATATACATACATGCAATATATGTAATATACAATGTTTATCATAAAAGATTCATAAGCATGTGTTAACCAAAATTTATACAAGCAGCAGTTATGAATTATAACTATTGTTATACTTTGTGGGAGGTTGAGGTTTAAAACATAAAAAATGAAGCAGTTTATGGGACTGCTGGATTGACATTTCACCTTTTATTGACATATCATCTTCAAAATCTTAATACCATAACTTCTGCCTATAAATATTTCTTCTATATACTATGAAAATGAAAATAATTTTAAGAGTAACAGAAATAATTTTTCCATATAGTAACATAATCAATTTGACCTTATTGAGGTCCTTCCTTTTTTTTATGTCTTTCTTATTTACCTTTTTATGATTCGTTTGAATTTTATATTTGGACATCAAATTTTCCATTTAGTTCTGGTCTTTTCTTTAGGAATGCTTGAAAATCTTCTATTTTATTAAATGCCCATAATTTTCCTTGAAATTATGTAGTCCGTTTTGATGAGTAGGTGATTCTTGGTTTAGACCCAGTTCCCTTGCCTTCCTGAATATCATATTCCAAGCCTTGTGGTTCTTTAGTGTGGAGGCTGCCAGATCCTGTGTAATCCTGACTGGGGTTTCTTGATATCTGAATTGTTTCTTTCTGGCTGTTTGCAGTATTTTCTCCTTGGACTGGAAGCTCTTGAATTTGGCTATAACATTCCTGGGGGTTGTATTTTGGGGATTTAAGATGGAGTCTAATCTATGGATTCTTTCAATGTCTATTTTGTGTTCTTGACTAAGAATATTAGGGCAATTTTCTTGGATAATTTCTTGTAATATGATATCAAAGTGTTTTTTGTTGTTGTTCCAGGTTTTCAGGTAGACCAATAATTCTCAAATTGTCTCTCCTGGATTTGTTTTCCAGTTCAGTTGTCTTTTCAATGATATATTTCATTATTCCTTCTATCTTTTCATTCTTTTGATTTTGCTTTATTTACTCTTTTTGTCTTGTGAAATCATTAGTTTCTACTTGCCAAATTCTAGTCTTTTTTTCAGCTATGATTTTTTGATTTCCCTTTTTATTTTTGGTCTATTCTGCTTTTTATGGCTTCTATCAGTTCAATTCAGGTCTCCAATTTGCTTATTTTACTTCATTAGATTTCTGTGCTTCTTTTTCCATATGAGCAATTTTGTCTTTTAAGCTATTATTTTCTTTTTGTATTACTTTCATTTCTTTTTCCCACTTTTCTCCCCATTTTTCTTCTATCTTTCTTGCTTGGTTCTTGAACTCCTTTTTGAGTTCCTTGAGAGCTTGTGACCAGTTTCCATTTTTTTTAAAGGTTGGATGTTTGCTTGTTTTTTCACCCTCTGCTGTTGTTTCTGTATTTTGAGCTTTCCATGGTCAAGAGTTTTTCTTATTTTTGTTTTTTCTTTTGCCACTAGTGTTTTTGGATTCCTTTGTGTTGGTGGTTATTGCTTTCTTAGCTTCTGGCTCAAAGAGCTTTGCCTTGTGTAATAATAAAGAGGAGCCTGTAACCAATGTTTGATGGAAGGGAGAAAGAGAGTGAGTCTTTGTGACTCTCTCCTCCAGCTCTTCCCTGTTGCCGAATATACTCTGGGAGCCTTTGAGAGGTTGTCACCTCAAAACCGAGTGACCTGGATGGTTGTGCCACCCCACAGGAGTTGGGGGTGAGGCTTCCCTATAAGATGAAGTATATGGTACACCAATCTAATTCTGAATGAGGGCAGGGTTCACACAAGCCTCCCCCCAATCAGTTAAATTCATAGCAGATGGTCCTGCTTCAAAATGGATGCAGCCAGACCAAGCTGTGGTTCCCCTCTCCCTTGTTGTCTCTCAGGCACTTTGGAATGCTATCTGACTTATAAATGTCTTTTATTATTCGCAATTTAAGAGTTGGGGAAAGGGGTGAAGGGCAGAAGGATTTTGGGGTGCCCTCTTCTCTATTTCTATGGGGTCCATCACTCAGGTGGAAATCTTTGGGGTTCCCACTTCTAAGCATCTCCCCTTCCCCCTTCTCCTTCTGTTTCTATTTCTATTTCCTATTTCTATCCTTTTCTATAATTGTAAGTTAGACTGTAAAGGGTCTCTCAGCAAGGTTGGGTTATGGGTGAAGAAGACTAAGAGATCGCCCCCAAAATGGAGTCCAAACACTTAGCTAACTCGATGGTTGAAGTCTTGATGGGTGAGATGTGAAAGAATGGTTTCAATCAGGAATCAGGGTTTCAATTTCCAAAGAAAGATCATCAGGAAGCCATCAGGACTGGATCCAAGCTGGGATGTCTTCTTCCTCTCTCCTCCTACTCCTCTGCTGGAAGCCCACTCCTCCTTCTTCCTCAGAGAAATAACCATAATTCTCCCTGGCATCAACTGTCAGTAAATGTCACCAATTACCTTCTTCTGGCTCCTTTTGTCCCATCCCCCTTTCACAAATCCCATCCTTATACTTGGTATTATCTTCCCTTCCTTGTCAGATGCCTGAGTGAGGGCAGGTAGATCTGTGATGTCCTTTGGAGCTTTAAAATGTTTTAAACTTAAGCTATCTTCATTAGATTCCACTGCTTAGATTTCTAGCTCTACTGTGTATTTTGCCCTGTGGTTCTCTTTCCATCCCCTGCTGCCTCAGCTGTGGCCAGCTGTGTTTCTGCTCAAGGTCCACTTTCTGCTACCCAAGCTCTGTACTCTTCAGCCTTGAATCTTGCTCCCAAGGCCTTGCACTTCCCTCAGGGCTAAGTCTGTGGTGCTTTCAGCCAGCCCCAAGAATTTAGAGATTGCCTGGGCCCTCACTCTAACTCTGGCATGGTAGGTGGTGTGGGGGAGGGGTGATCAAGTTGCACTTTGATTAATGTAGTTTTGCCCCCTTATAGCATGGGAATCTCCACTCACTGCCTACCTTTAATGTTGCATCCAGTGGGAGAGCTCCTTTACTGGTCTGGTTTTGATTTCTGTCCTTTTGAGGCTCTTTGTAATGATCAGTTGGAGGGAGATTCAGAAGGCTCTTGCTACTATGCTGCCATCTTGACTCATCCCCTGGCACTGCCCTAATAGAATTCTTCATGAAATTTGATCACTTTTTCCCTGGAGAGCAGTTGAGAGAAAAGAGGAAAAACAAATGCATTGTAAATAAATTCTAAAAAAACAAAAGAAGTAAGAGTCAGTATCTCTCTGTATTTATCTATCTATGACTCCCTGTCTGCATCTCTCTGTATATCTCTATTAGTCTTTTCCTACATCTATGTCCCTCTGGGTCTCTGTTTCTGTTTCTATCGCTATCACTTTGTCTCTGCCTGCCTGTCTGTCTGTCTGCCTATATCAATCACTTTATATTATTAGAGACTGAATCTCTTTATCACATTGGCTAGAAGAGTAGTTGGAATGCATAGGCCTTTGACATACTCTGTTCCTAATCTTCACTGACTGATCATCCTACTTTTTATTTGCTGCTTTCCTGGTTTCCAATTCAGGGAACAAGAACCTCCTTTTAAATTAAGTTAATTACCTTTATTAATTAATTCCTCAAAGTAAGAACATCACCATCTTGCTAACTCAAGCCTTAGTTGATACCATTTCCCTCAGCCTCCTCTTTCCTCTGAAGGACTGGAAGGTAGACTACCAAACTCCTCCCAATGCTTTGGTTTATAGTGGAGAGAAGCTAGACTCTTAATATGTCATTTAATATTACTCTAAGCCCTGGGAGACTATGCTCCCAGAGCTCCCTGCTACAACTTCCCCTGACACCTCTCACTTCCTTTGTGGGGAGGTGTCGGAGAAAGTAAAAGAGAGAAGTTTTGGCGCCTTTTAGCTCTCCCAGCCCAAAGGCTGGCTGATGCTCTCTACCCTGAACCCTGCAGAGCTCTCTCTTGGCACCTTTTTTCCCATCTATGTGCCTCCTAGTTTTCCCTAGACCTTCCCTTTTCTAATTTTAATGACCCACTTAGTTAAATCTATTTTGCATCTACTGCTCTGGTTTCAAATCCAGGGAAAAAGATGCCTCTATGCCTGTTACTCACCTACCCAACTTTCCTTCCTCCTTTTGTGTAATGTCTACCCTCCATTTAGATGCAAGTTCCTTGAGATCAAAGACTACATTTCATTTATTTTAAATTATTAATTTGTTTATTTGTTACATTAAAAACACAGTTAATTGCTTCCCTCTCTCCCCTCTTCCCTTTAAAGAAAGCATCATTTGACAAAATGACATATTTTATATAAAACTATATCTTATTTATATTCATCATTTTTTTTCTTTGGAGGCAGACACACAAGTTATTCTTCAAATAATATTTGTATTGCTGTATATATAATGTTCCCTTGATTCTATGTATTTCACTCTTCATAATATTATGCAAGTCTTTTCATGTTTTTCCAAAATTAACCTATGCATAGTACCTGGAACATACCAGATATTTAATAAATGTTTATATGTTTATATTGGATTGGTTCCTTCTTAGACAGTCTGTTATTGGCTATTCCACAAAAAAACCACCACCACCACAATTTCCAGAGACGTCCTATATAGATACCATCAGACTTAATCCAGCAAACTGATTGACTTAGTTCTAGAATATAGCTCAGAACTTCCAAACTGAAGCAACTCACCAGCCTTAAGCTCTCAGTAGCAATGATTAGAGATGTATTCTACCAAAATAGTGTTAGTAATATTTCAGAGAAATACAAATAGATCACCCTCCCTTCCCTCTCTCTCTCTCTTTTTGAAATACTGCTCCAAATGATTGTGGTAGTACACATCTATAATAACTGCTACTGAGAGGCAGAGGCCTCAGTTAATCATCTGCAAAATGAATTGGAAAAGTAAATGGCAAACCACTTTGGTGGCTTTGCCAAGAAAACCCCAGATGGGGTCAAGAAGAGTCAGACACAACTCAATTGACTGATCAACAACAACATTTCAATGGAAAGCAGATAGAGAGAGAAATAGATCAATACAGTGATAGATAGAAATATAGTATATGGCAGTATGTGTATGTATATACATATTTGCTTTTGTTGTCTTTGTTGTCTTTAAAAGACAACCTATATATAGGTTGTCTTTTAAAACATTGTTATTCAGTCATTTCAATTGTGTCCAACTCCATATCCACCTTTGGAGTTTCTTTTCCAAAGATCTTAGAATGGTTGACTATTCTCTTCTGCAGCTCATTTTACAGATGAGAAATTGAAGCTAATAGGGTTAAATGACTCAACCAGGTTCACACAGCTAGTAAAGCTCTGAGGCCAGATTTGGACTCAGAAAAATGAGTCTTCCTAATTTGAGGCTCAGCATTCTGTCCAGGGTTTTACCTAGCTTCCCCACTATTGAAACATAGACTGTCATTTAAACAATATGCTGGAAATGCAATTGATTTTTATATTTTAAATACTAATCAATGCTATGAGTGTAGCCAACTGACAATTCTATTGTGTAATATATTCTTTCTGTGTAAGTCTGATGAGTTCCATTCAACAATTGTAGAGCATGAGTCAACCTTCTGCTAATCATGTGATGGAGAGGCTCTTAAAAGGGCTTCAGAGGTCTTCATAAAAAGGTTATTTTAGACTATTTTCTCATAGTCTCTCTCTTTGCTTCATTTGGTGCATTTTTGTTTATTATATTCAGTGATACTATAGTATAAGGGGAAGCATCTTTGCACCTTTTTAAATTATGAAGCCATAAACTGCCCCATCATCCTTGATTTTTTTAAATGTCTATTTGTTCTTCCTTCCTTCTTTCCTTTCCCTCTTTCCTTTTTCCCTCTCTCCATATTTCCTTCCTTCCTTCTTTCCTTTCTTCCTTTCTTTCTCCATTATTTCAGGTGAAGAGAGTGAAATTTCACAATCTAAACTTGGAAAGATTGTTAGCAGCATGCTATTTAGCTTCCCACCATTCCAGATTCTGAATTCCAGACCTAATATACAACAATGCCCATAGAAATAAGGATCAATCTTTGTGAATGACCTTCATGACTCTGGTCTAGCAGAAGAATTCACCTAATAATTACACTGTGTATGGACATGAACTTCTTATGAACAATGCTATACAGAAATTGAGCTAGGTTTTGAGTCCATTCTTCCAGAGATCAAGTGTAGCATTTTTATATCATAGCTACAATATAAGTATAGATGTGTGTGGTTTGAAAACATAGGATTACTATGTATTTGAAGTAGATATTGTGTTATAAAATATACCAATTTAAGTAGTTAAATAGACCTGGGTGCTAGTTAGCATCTCCTCCAACAAATGTGAAGAATATTGCCAATGGCAGTAGAGAATAGTTACAAACAATCCCTTCAACTCTGAGGGGAGATCTATCTGTCCTGGCCCTGAATGAATCAAGATAAAAAATATGCATTACATATGTAAAACAAAGATGGGAGAATGTACATGGACCAACATACCTCTGTTATAGTTGTAGGATTAATAGACAGATTTGACAGATATTTCATGCTATAGCCTTATAGACTAAATAGGAAAACAAAGCTTTCAACATATGTTTGTTCCAGTTCCTTTTTCTGCAATTCATTTGAAAGGAACTGACTTCCAAGTTGTTCTTTTTCAAAAGAAAAAAAAAGGGTGATTAGAAATGAGTGTATCAATTAAACAGTGTTCATGTTTAATGAGAGCAGCATCTGTCTAATGATGAGGAGGTCTGCACTGGCATCTTTTGCTGATGACTGAGGCCATCTTCTTTAT
This sequence comes from Gracilinanus agilis, assembly GCF_016433145.1. NCBI lineage: Eukaryota > Metazoa > Chordata > Mammalia > Didelphimorphia > Didelphidae > Gracilinanus > Gracilinanus agilis. The sequence continues at coordinate 567,585,168 of NC_058130.1, read as the reverse complement.
ATATGATGAGAAGACACAGTCACAATTCCACCCTGGTTCTTTTCTCCCCTTGTCTCCTTTGTCTTCCATTTTGTCTCCTCTCTCACCATTCACCAAACGCACATGCACAGAAATAGACACAATCATCCTATGACATTTCAGAATCAGAAAATATGGAGAGCAGTTCATTTAAACTGGAAATCTTCTTGTGAGAAAATAAGGGTAAACAGTGATAGGTGGGATAAGTCTATAATCACTAAAATTGATCTTGTTTTGACCTATCCTTTCCTGGTCCCACATTTATCATAAGCAGCTTCTAAGGGAGTGCAGGATAAATTTATGTAGCTGGCAAGCAGAAGAAAATATTTCAGTTCTTGCATTAGGAAAGAGACTTGTAAATATGGATACAATCAGAGTTTCAGCAATGCTGTTACTTTGAGATTTTAGAAAGTGCTGCTTCGAGAATCCCCTTCATCAGGTAAAACAACTTGGATGCCACAGGGAGTGCTTTGCTAGTTCCCTCTCTTGTAGTATAATCACAGTTTTATACAATAGGTTCATTTGAAACTTCATTTTAAATATCTTTTTTGTGAAGAGTAACTACAAATTTTTGCCAACAACTTCATTTTATTGACAATTTCATACTTGAGTATATAGAAACTGTTCTGTGGATTGATTTTTCCCATCAAAAATGAGTGAACTACTCAGTTACAAAAACATTTATTGGTTTAGAAAGCACTTTTCTTAGAATAAGTCTATGATGTCCAAATAAAAATATTATCCCAAAAATATTATCCCACTTTATTGAATAAACAAAAGACTCAGCAGAGGAAAAGTGATTTGTCCAAGGTCATACAGCCCCTAAGGAGCAAAGTGAGGATTAGAATCCATGTCTTTCTTGACTCCAATTTTTATGCACTTGCACTAAATCATCTTTTACCCTCAATATTACCTTCTTTCCCCCCCTTTCTCAGCATTGTGTGGATCATGTTACAGTATTGTAAAGCATGTAGCATAATGCCTGACATAATAAATAAATGTTTATTCCCTTCACTTACTCTACCACATTTTAAATAGCAAAATATAGTGGGAAATGTATAATAGTAAGAAAATAGAGATATACATTTTAGTCCTGGGATTTTAGAAACTGTCATAAAGTTAATATCACCATAGCAGGTATCCTCTCCAACCCATTGCAACATGATGTAATGAGAAAAAGGTTTTGCATAATAATAGGGGCTACCTGAGTTCTAATTTTCATTTCTTCCAGGTAGTTCCTGTAGGAACTCAAGACACTAGACATTTTGGGGATCTAGGTTTCAATAACTCTAAAATGAAGGTGTTGGTCTAGAGATGAGTTTCTTCACTTTTTTGTGTGTAATGTAAGACTTTAGCAGCCTCTTACTATCTATGGTTCCCTTCCTCTTCTCCTTTATGGTTTTAACTAAAAAGATAAGTAAACTAAATTGCATTAAAATACAATTATCAAGATATAGCCATCTATCTATTCATATGTACATAGACACAAATGCATCTCTCTCTGTATTTCTACTTCCCTCCCTCCCTCTCTATTGCTATTTCTTTCTTTATTCTTTCTAACATTCCTTCTAGTACCTATGATTTCATATGAAAAGATGTACCTATTACTTGATTACAAAATGATGATAAAACTGATTAGTATCACATAGATTTGGTCTAAATAATAGAATAACCATATGACATAGCTTCATTTTATCATTTTTCTTTATCTGTGACATAATGAATATAGAACTAGACATGGAGTCTAAAAGGCCTGAATTGAATCCTTAAATACATACTTCCTGAGTATTATAAGAGAAGCTTTGCACAGAGAGAAGCTTTGGAATGTTGCAAGGAAAACTTGAAGGACAGGATTAACAGTTAGAAGGTACAACAGAGAATTCTGGGAAATAGAACTGGAGGAGGGGGGGTTCGGTTTTGGACTCAGTACTGGACGGAGGAGATTACTTGACCTCAGGATTCAATACTTGAATACCTGAGGCTTTCCCCAATCTTTTCCTTCTGCCTTGAAGTCCTGAAATTTTACCTGTATTGCTCCTGGATAACCACCAAAGAGGCTGACTGGACATTCATGGTGGCTGGAGGGGTTTCGACCTGGAAAACATGCTGAGTCAGGCTGAAGAGAAATTTCTCTCTCTGTGCCAACTAAAGCAAGACTTTGCAATCTGTCATTAGATTAAGTTAGGAGACAGAATAGAGATAGGCAGAAAGAATGTTTCTGGCCAGGCCTTTGGCTTGGCTTTGGCCAAAAAAGATGCCATACCTCTTTTGTGATGGAATAAGATTTTTTAATCCTACTCTCCTAATCCTTTCTTGATCCTGATATATAAGTTTCAAGTTTTTGGACTCACTATGTACTTGATCTAATAAGGCACACCTTTGATTGTTCTGTCTTGGAGCTCTGCACTGAGGTTTAGGCAAAAAGATCAGTACTTAATACTTAGTAATTTGTATTATCATCTGCCCCAAAATGTGAGTTAAGTACTTGTCTCAAGACTACACTTGAATTCCCTGGACTGGGATTTCGGACTTCTCCATAGGTTTGAAATTTCAAGGGATATGGGTTGGCTTTCAGGGTCTAGATGTTGACTTGGGCATAGGTTACTGGACCTTGGACAGCAGATGTGGGCTGGGGGATTGTGGCTCACTCTTGGCTTGCTCTTCCCTCCTTGCTACAGCTTCTTGTTGGGTCTACTCTCCTCTCATCCCAGTGCCATAGATATTCATTGTCTACCTTTGGGGTTTTTCTTTTCAAGAAAGTTGTTTCACTCTGTCTCCTTGTTTGTTCTTTCACTCTGGTATTCTTTTTATGGCAATATTTTAATCTTGGTTGAGGGGGATTCTTCTGGTGGCACAGAACTGCTAAGGATTATTCTGTCATTTTGGCTCCACCCCCAGAAGATTCACTTTTCATCTTTCTAGATGAATTTTATTATTTTATTTTTTAGTTCTATAAAATAATTTTTGGTAGTTTGATTAGTATGGCACTGAAGAAGTGAATTAATTTAATTAGAACTGTCATTTTTATTATATTACATTAGCCTTCCCATCAGTAATTAATATTTTTCCAATTGTTTAAATTGGATTGTATTTGCATGAAAGTGTTTTGTAATTGTGTTCATATAATTCACAAATTTGTATTGGAAGTAGGTTCCAGATATTTTATACCGTCTATAGTTATTTATGGAATTTATTTTTCTGTCTCTTGCTACTGGACTTTGTTGTTAATATAGAGAAATATATAGAAATGAATTTATTTTGTATGCTGCAACTTTGCTAAAGGTATTATTTCAACTAGTTTTTAGTTGATTCTCTAAGATTCTCTAATTATAATATTATAACTTCTTCAGTGATTAGTATCCTTATTTCTTCCTTTAATTCTTTCAATTTATTTTTCTTTTCTTATTGCTAAATATAGCATTTCTTTGTACAATATTAAATAATAGTGATAATGGTCATCTTTACTTCACCACTGATCTTAATGGAAAGACATGATATTTGCTGATGGTTTTAGATAGATATTAATCAGCATTTTATGGAAAGGCCCATTAATCCTAAACTTTCTTGTGTTTTTTAATAGGAATGATTGTTAGTATTTTTTCAATTTTTTTCTGCATCTTTAGATATTATTTGATTTATATCAGTTTTGCTATTGATGTGGTCAAATTTTGCTGATAGCTTTCCTAATATTTAACCAGCATTGTACTCCTCATATGACTCTCACATGATCATACTTTTTTGATATAATGTTGCAGTTTCCTTGCTAATATTTTAATATTTTCCATATTTATTCATTAAGGAAATTAGCCTATAATTTCCTTTCTCTATTTTTGCTCTTCTTAGCTTAGGTAAAGAATTTGGTAGAACTCCTTCTTTACCTATTTTCCCAAATGATTTATATTGTATTAGGATTATTTGTTCTTTAAATGTTTCAAAGAATAAACTTGTGAATACATCTGACCCTGGGGCCTTTTTCTTAGAATTTAATTGATGAATTGTTCAATTTCTTTTTCTGAGATTGGATTTCTGAAGTTTTCTATTTCCTCTTTTGTTAATCTCAGCATTTTTTAAAAAAAGTTTTTAACCATTTCACATAAGTTGCCAGATTTATTAACATATAATTAAGCAAATTAACTCCAAATGATTGCTTTAATATCCTCTTTATGAGTAGTAAATTTTCCCTTTTCAATTTTATTAACTAATCTATGACTTTTAGCATTTCCAATTTGAATACTTCATTGTCTATGTTACCATTTAGCAAGAAATAATTTCTTGCGTTATCTCTTTTAATTATTATTATTATTTTTGCTGTAGCTATGTTTGAGATCATGATTGCTACCTCTCTCTCTCTTTTTTTTTTATTCAGCTGAAATGTAATAAATAAAATTCTAGGTCCTCAACCTTACTCTGTCTGTGATTCTCTGCTTCAGTTTTTTATAAGAAATATTTTTATAAAAATATTCAATATTCATTATAAGAAATATATAAACAATATATTGTGGGATTCTGGTTTTTGTTCCATTCTGCTCTTCATGTCCATCTTATGGGTAAATTCATACCATTCACATTCATAGTTGTGATTACTGTGTAGTCCCCTCCACCTCATTTTCCCCTTTTGAGCCTGATCTTTCTCTCTTTTCACTCTGTCCCTCCTCATAAGTATTTTGCTTTTAATCTGTCCCTCCACATCACCCTCTCTTTTATTAATCCCCCCCTCTTTCCTTTCTACCCTTCTACTAACATGGGTTTCTAAACACAAAGAGGAATGGTAATTATTCTCTCTCTAAGCCAATTCTAATAAGAGTAATATTTAAGGCTTGTCATTCATTATCTTCATTCTCTTCTCCACTATAATAGTTTTTCTATAAATTTTTATTTGAGATAATTCATCCCATTCTAACTTTCATTTCCCTTTCCTCTTATTGCAATCCTCTTTTTAGGTTCTATTTTTTATATCATGTTATCCTAGACAACTTACTTTCAAACCCTCTGTCTTTGTATAATCCTTCTGATTGCCCTAATATATGTGTTTTTCAAAATTACAAATATCTTTTCATAGATGAATATAGTGTGACAATATTTAATTCCTTTAATTTCCTCTTTCTTGTTTACCTTTTTTGCTTCTCTTGAGTTTCATATTTGAACATGAAATTTTCTGTTTAAGCTATATCTTTTTGTTAAGAATGCTTGGAAATCTTCTAATTTATTAAATGACCATATTTTCCCATAAAAAATATACTCAGTTTTACAGGGTATGTGATTCTTGGTTGTTAACCTACTTCCTTTGCCTCAGGAATATCATATTCTAAGACTCCCAATCTTTTAATGTAGAAGCTACTAATCCTGTATAGTCATGACTATGGTCCCATGAAATTTGGATTTTTTCTTACTGGCTACTTGCAGTATTTTCTTCTTGGCTTGGGACCCCTTGAATTTGAATATAATATTGCTGGGAGTTGTCATTTGGGAATTTCTTTTAGGAGGTGAATGGTGGACTCTTTCAATTTTTATTCACACCTCTTGTTCAAAAATATAAAGTCACTTTTCTTTGATAATTTTTTGTAATATAATGTATAGGCTTTTTAATTATTTTGTAGTCATGACTTTTAGGCAGTCCAATAATTCTTAAATTGTCTCTCCTGGATCTATTTTCCAGGTCAGTTGTTTTTGAATAAGATATTTCATATTTTAATTCTATTCTTTCATTCTTGTGATTTTGTTTCATTGTTTCTTAATGTCTCTTGAAATCATTACCTTCCTCTTGTCAAATTTTAATTTTTAACAAAGTATTTTCTTCAGTGAGCTTTTGAATCTCCTTTTCCAGTTGGCCAATTCTACTTTTAAATGAACTCTTTTCTTCACTTGATTTTTGTACCTCTATTTCCATTTAGACAAATATGCTTTTTAAATTGTTATTTTCTTCTTAAGCACTTTCATTTCTGTCCCTATTTTTTGTCTGTCTCTCTTATTTGATTTTGAGCTCTTCCAGAAATTGAAAATAATTTCTGTTTTTTTTTGATGTTTTGCATATACCTTGTTTTATCTCATTATCTCCTTCTGAATTTGTGCCTTGCTCTTCTTTGTCTCCACATAAATTTTATTGTTGTTGTTGTTATTGTTGTTTGCTCATTTTCCTAGACTTTTTCTTGACTTTTATTTTTATTTTAAAAATGAGGTCTGTTCCCCATATGGAAGGGGCACTCTAAAACTTCAGTTTTCCCTTGGTGCTCTCCTCAGCTCTAGTTCTGGGTTCTCTTTTGGTTTCAGCTTTTCCAAAGTGGTATAATGGCCTCTGGGTTGGATACCCTGATGATTCAATCTCCCCTTAAACTTGCTGATGGCTTGTAAGGCCCAGAGCACTGTGAACTAACATGTCAGGACTCTAGCCTAGGCTTGAGCAGGGGCTCCAGGCCTCACTCTGGACTTATACTATCTAGGAGCACTGTGAAACACCTTCTACTGAGGTTCATTTCCTCACTGAAAGCTTGGGCAGTAGCCCTGGTCCTTCCCTAGGACTTTCACCAAATAGATACAGTATGGGCTGCCTTGTGCTAGAGTTTGAATCCTCATTATGGACTTATAAGGCCTACCCTTGAACCTCTAAAAGCCAGGCACACCACAGACTGCCTTATGTTAAGGTTTGGGGCCTCATTCCAAACTTGCTCTTGGGTGTGGAACTTCAGTGGATATGTATGAGTATGCTCTTCTCTTGGCTTAGGCAGGATCTCAGAATCCTGATTTGGGCTTGTGTTCAGGTCCAGAAATTCAAGAAGTTGGGTTTGGAGGTGGGATTTGATGTTAGCTTGCACTGGTGCTCCTTGGTGGGGCCTTGCTAAAGGGTATGATACTTTCTTACCCCAATGAAACGGACCCTTTCTATCTCATGAGTTGTTTTCTGAAGAAAAATTTCTTCACCCTGTTCCTATGTTTTGTTTTTTTTTTCTGTAACTCCATTATTTCTTTGGAAACTTTATTTTCCATTTGGTTGGAAAGGATTCTCAGAGAAGTTTGAACTTTTCTTGCCACTATTCAGCCATCTTGGCTCTGCTTTCCTCATAGACTTAAAAAAAAAAAAAGCAAACTCTGAAAGGAGCCTAATTAAGAGAAATTCATCTCTGGAATTTGAGAAAAGAGGACGTTCTTAATGAAGAATCAAGAATATGAGAGAGATGTTAGTGCATTTGTGTGCATGTACAACTGTGCATGTGTATATGTATGTGCATATGTGGATATAATATTAAAAATTAATATTAACCCAAATGTAATATTTAGAAATTGGTTTGGAAATATAATATTAGTTGAAAAAAAATTGTTGTGGTCACTTTTTATAAAATAATTAACCCTTAACTCATGAGGATGATAGTAGCTTTTAACAATTTAAAATTTTTTTTTAAACCCTTGTACTTCGGTGTATTGTCTCATAGGTGGAAGACTGGTAAAGGTGGGCAATGGGGGTCAAGTGACTTGCCCAGGGTCACACAGCTGGGAAGTGGCTGAGGCCAGGTTTGAACCTAGGACCTCCTGTCTCTAGGCCTGACTCTCACTCCACTGAGCTACCCAGCTGCCCCAACAATTTAATTTTAATATAAATATGGTCTAAGAAAGAAATAAGGAGGGAAGGAAAGAGAAAAATATTTCCTAGCCTACCACCCTAATCTTACCAGCCCATGAGATTGTCTTCCTCCTGAGCCACCAATGCCAAATTGCAAAAAGATCACCCCCTCCCCAGTCAAAGACCTCCAGAGAAGTACCCAGTCTCTTCTATGGTCCCTTTTTTTAGTCCTTCTTCTCCTCATCCCTTCTTTTCCCTATGCTCTCGTCTATCACACTTCAGGAACTAATCAAAGTCTCTCTGACCAGGACCTGTAACTCTGGGTCATGATCCTAGGGCTCTTAACCTGTGACCTTTGTTTAGAGCTTTCTAGCTACACTAATGGGCTGGCTCAGATGAGCAGAAAGTTCACAACCCTGGGATGAAGGGGTCCCCTTTGCACATGGGTATGTGTGTGATTCTCTTGTGCCTCTGTCAGATTGCAGGGGGATGAAAGGAGACGTGTATTGCAACAGAGAAACTTCCTCATGGCAGATGCTAAGCACAGTAATGATCATGCCCTTAGAGCTCTGCTAAGGAATCCAGGTGAGCTATGGGGAGGAGCAGGTCCAGGGAGTCCAAATGAGTAAAGCACTCCATAGAGAAACCATGACCAGGGGAGCAATATGCAGATATTATGAGAAAAGAAAGGATCTTGGTCCCTCATATTTCCTCAGCTAAATGTATTTCTTATATGGGTTGTTCTCTACTAGTATATTCTCTGCATTTCACACTTTCTACGGCAATTCTACATATTTGTGGGAGAATGTCCCCAACATTATAGAGGAACTTAGTTGCTACTATTTTTGCAACAACTTTTTATCCAATGCCTTAGCTTTGAACCAATTGTGTGTAGTGACAGATAGTAGAAAGAACATTGATGGGGCTAGTGAACTATAGTTTTAGAAGTGTCTCCCTAAAAGATATGTCATTTTTAACTGGACAGTAGCAGCCACCCTCTTGGCATCCTTTCCAAAAATACCAGTACTGAGCAGTAGAAATAGCCACAGGAGGTCTCTACATAATATTAAAATGCCAGAATGTGGGAACTCAGGTACTTAACACCCACTAAGAGTGGGGGGGGACTACCTCAATGATTATCATATTCTGAAAATATATAAGGATATAGAAGTAAATTTTAGTAACCTAAGTACTGTAGGATCTAAATTGACTATTTTCAGTGTCACAATCTCAGCATAAGGTTATACACATAATAATGTCCTCCAACAGGCTATTCAGAGATTCTGCTGTTACTGGAACCTGTTTCTCTAGGATCCTCAGTTCTTGTTCTCTGCTATTACCAAATGTACTTCCTGGTTGTTCTTTTTGGCTTTTATTAGCCATTAGGGTGAGCTACTACTCTCTGGGGCAGTAGGCTAGGGAATTATAGCCCTATCTTGCAATAATGTTCATAGCTCCAGTAATTAGCTACCAAGCCCAGAATTTCTCTTTGCACACACAGACAAACATATTAGAGCTCCAAAACTGCCTCACCAGAGGCATGAAAATATAAACTATTTTAACACAGGTCTATTGAAACCTCCATAAAAACCTGATATCCTTGCTTCTTAACATGAGTATCATATATCCTCTAAGACTAGTTTCTTCTGGATCTAGGAAATGTCAAAGTATCCCTATTCTAGCCATTATTTACATTGTGAAAATCAAGGCTTCATTTCTTAGAAGCAGCAAAGGACTGTATGTATTTGAGTCTTGCCTGTAGTTCTTCTGACTCATTTTTGGGAGAAGTTAAAAATTAGATTTCAGATTTTCCTGAGCTAGATAATATAGATTTTTGTAAATTTGCCTGGGCACCCAAGCTACAAGTTTGAGTGTCCTCCTGCTCAACTTCCTTATTTTTTTAATTCTTTGTATATATATTTGTACTTTTTCTATTTTTACTTATTTTTATATGTGTACATATATCCTTGTTTCCCCATTAGAATTTTGATTCCTTAAAGGTAGAGATTGTTTAATCTTTATATTTTTATCTCTCAAGCTATTGCATAGTGCAATGGATAGACATCTAGTCTACAGTTAAAAAGACCCATGTTCAAATTCAAACTCAGATACTTACTATGTAATGCTGGGTTAGAAACTTGACTTCTTTTCCTCAACCGTAAAATAAGATAAAAATAGCACCTACCTCAGAGTTATGACAATCAAATGAGATAATATTTGTAAAGCATCTAACAAAGTACCTGTACAAAGACTTAATGAATGCTCATGTCCTTTGTGAGTGTGAAGCTCTCTACCCTCTTTACAATTATAATAGTATTTGCCTTTATGATTATTTTCATAATACAATAATTAGTTTTGAATTAATAGTCAAATAACATAGTTTGCTTCATATGAATTAGCTAAAAAAGTTACAGTTTAGGGTGGTATCAGATAAGTTATTAGCAAGCCCACCACACCCTGTTTTGTGCAAGATCAAGACAGACAGGAAGGAGCGGGAGGCCTGCCTTGGGTAAAGAGGTGGAGGCCTGCTTTGGGTGGAAGCCCAAGAGGGTCACACAGGAGAAAGACCACTCTTGTTTCTACAAACTGCTGACTCCTAATATTGTCAGTAAAAGACAACAATAGTGCAAAGGCCTTTAAAAAGTCTGCAATAATAATAGACTTAAGTTAACACCCAAAGTGATCTTTTGCATTCAATTGCTTAATCAGCACTTGTTGTCACTTATTAAGAACAGCCAATGTGAAAGATATGAGCATCTTTTTTCTTTTTTAGTATCAGTGTCACAGATTTCTCTCTACAAAATGAGACCATCTTCTAAGGCTGGGAGTCTCTGGTTCTGATGGGACCAGGGTCCGGCTTTATTGTGAGGTGGGCCTCCTCAATAAACCTATTATTTAGCTTGGAGTTCTATATTGGTATGGTAAATTTTCTCCACACTTTTCCTTACTAGTGCCTGACCCATAATAGGTGAATTGCAAGTCTTATAAATGGAGTTAATTTAAGTAATTCTACAAAAGTAAATAAAAGAAGAAAAGAAACATTTGACAGATTTACTTGACTGCAAATTAATTATTGAATCCACTAAGCTCTTTCCCTGAGGATCATGATAATGCACTAATAATGTTTTACACTTTCACTAATATGATCACATCAGATAAACTCTTTTCTTTTGCTTTAAAATTTTCCATTTAAAAATACAAAATTTTCTGTGTCTTCAATATAAATGCTCTTTTTAGAACCATATTATTTCATATCATTGCTACTTTAGGCTTTCTTATGAGCCATGGGACAATAACTCTATTTGTCTACTCTCTGAGGAATTTGACTAAAGGAAATTAAAAGCTGATATATTTTCATGTGTTGATCTTTTAAAATAAAACAAATGAAAAATACTATTTTAGGAAATATTATTTCTTCTGGTTCATATTAAATATTTTCATCAAAAGGAACTTACCATGTCAATAAATTACCTATACAAAAATGAACTTGGCACAAGTTTTGTTTGGACAAAGATCCATATCATAGAAATTGGAGACATGAGATGAATTTGGGATTTTGCTTACAAAAACTCCAGAGGGAAGCATTTTATATCATAGTATTTGTAGCAGAAAGAGACTTTAGAAATCATATCTTGTCCAGCCCCATTGTTTTCTAAGTGAAGAAACAAGGGATTTCTGGAGGCAGAACCAAGATGGTGGAGAAGAAGCAGGAAAAGTTCAAATGAAAGAACCAACAAGAAGATGGATTGAAGCAAATTTCTTGCAGATAACAACTTGAAAGATAGGCAGAGAGAGTCTGGTTCACTGAGGTGAGAGGGGAGCATAGCAACGAATACCAGGACAAGCTCATAGCAATCTTCTCTACCCCACATCTACTATTTCAAGTTCTGAACCTGGACCCATACCAGCACTAAGGCAATAGCAGTGCAACCCCACACAAATCCCTTAAAACCCATATTTGCAATGATGACTTGAACCCTAGTGCATGAGAGTAGGTGGTACACCTGTAGGGCCATGGCTCCAAGCCTGAAGTTGAGGACCTAAACTCTAATGCAAGACAATTTGCAGCTGGCCTGGCCAATGTATGCCCTGACCAGGCCTAGACTTGGCCCCTACAGAGCATCAAGGTGAAGTTAAAGCCCCAGGACAAGTCAATCCACAGTGCGTCTGACCTGATCAAGACCAGCACTGAGTAGTTCATAGTGCTCTAGATCAATATCTAGATCTATATCTCAGAAAGATAGAGAAATGGGAAAGGATCTGTTTGTACAAAAAATATTTATGCCTGAACGTTTTGTGGTAGCAAAGATTTGGAAATTAAAGAGATACTCTTCAAATTCTGTTACATGATGGTAATGGAATATTATTGTGTTATAAGAAATGAGGAACAGGATGATTTCAGAAAGAACTGGAAAGACTATGTGAAGTGATGCAGAGTGAAATAAGCAGAAGTAGGGGAACATTATACACAGTAACTGTAACATTGTGGGACAATCAAATATGATACTTTTCTCCTAACAGCACCACAATGATCTGGGATAATTCTGAAGGACTTATGAAACAGAATGCTACTCACCTGTGGAGAAAGAACTGTTGGAGTATAAATGTAGATGAAAACATATGATTTATTACTTGTTTATTTGGCTATATGATTTGGGTTTGGTTTTATAAGATTATTCACTTATTAAAATGAATAGTATAAGAAATATGTTTGAAGAGATACTACATGTACAACCCAGACTGAATTTCTTGTCAACTCAGAAAGGAGGCAGACAACATGAAACATATAACTTTGGAAAACTTAAATAGAAATTTGTTATTAAAATAAAATAAAAACAAATATTAAAAAAATAAATCGAGAGATGAAGGGGGAGGGGAAAGTACATTCTGGGGATAAGAACCAGTGAGCAAAGGATAAAAAGATGACATGTGAAAAATTCTGTGGGCAAAAAGCTAGTCAGTTTTGTTTCAACAAAGTATACACTGAGGGGAAAAAGCATGAGAAAGAGTGAAAAGTAAGTAATTTTTTTAGACTTTACTACTATCAAATATTCCAATTATTTAGGTCAAAAATAATTTAAAATATTTTAAATGGCCATATGATTTAGACCTAGAGTAATACCATAACTAAATTAGAAGAGTTTGGAATAGTTAACATGGTAGATCTATGGAAAAGGGAAGTATTTGTGAACCAGCAAGAGACTGAGAACAGTATAAGATGTAAAATGAATATTTTTATTATATTATACACAAATATAACATTTTGTGTAATCAAAACTAATGTAACAAATATTAAAAGGGAAATAACAAACTGGGAAAATTTTTATAACAAATTTCTCTAATAAAGGTCTAATTTCTCAAATCTAGAGATAACTAAGTCAAATTTATAAGAATGCAAACCACTCACTTCCCAACTGGCAAATGTTCGAATAATATGAATAGCAATATTCGCTAGAAGATATCAAAGCCTTCAATAATAGTATAAAAATGTTCTAAGTCACTCTTGACTATAGAAATGCAAAATAAAACAATGGTGAAGAATCACCTCACATCTATCAGATTGGCCAATATGACAGTAAAGGAAAGTGATCAGTTTTGGAGATGTGGCAATTCTGGTATATGTTGTTGATAGAATATTATTGTACTATAAGAAATGATAAGATGATTTCAGAAAAGCCTGGAAAGATCTGCATGAACTAATGTAAAGTGAAATAAACAGATCGGAGAGAACATTATACACAATAAAAGCAATATTGTATGATGCTCATCTGTGAAAACTTTGCTACACTCAGCCATGCAATGATCTGAGACAATCTGAGAGACTTATGATGTTTTGACTGGAAATACTATTTACTTCCACTGAATGAACTGAGGTATCAAAGCATACTATATTTCTCATCAATGTATTTACGGTTTTATTTTGGACGTTTAGTATTGTATGAGAGTTCTTACAATAAGGACAAATATAGAAATGTGTTTTACACTATATGTATTGCCCAAATCAAATGACTTACCATCTCTGAGTGGGAGGAGAGAAAGGAGGGAAGGAGACAGTTTGGATCTTATAATTTTAGAAAACATGTATTGAAAATTATTACATGTAATTAATTGAAAATAAAAAAAATCTTTGAATCAAAATAAAATAAACTGAGGACTAGAGATACAAAATGATTTTTTTTCTAAGCCACTGAGCATCAGAGCCATGATTCAAATTCAAACACATTCATATGCTTGGCCTACTATTTTCCATTGCCAGACAATAATATAAATAGAAAGAAAATAAATAAATGAAGTATGATCTCCTGAAACTCATATTATTTATTAATTTATTTTGAGTAAATTGATAGCTTTTTTTTTTTCAGTTTTTCTCAGGCCTAGAACTTGAGGTATACTTATTACCTGATTATTTTCAATTGTGTGGATAGACTTTGCTTCCTGGGACTCTCTTACCCAGCATCCTATTTGCATGCTCACACTGAGTGGGAACACTTCGTGTGTAGATATGTATGTAGGGTAAAGTTTTCCCATGACCCTGCCTCTCTCTCTCTCTCTATTCCCTTCATCATGGCTGCTGAAGCTGGCTTTGAGCCAGGCAGGAGAATTTACACACGTGGTCTTACTTTTAGTTAGATAATTAGGTTTTGAAATGTTGGGTGGAAATTGGGTCACAGTATCTTTCTTAACTTTAGTTGTTGTTGTTGTTGTCTGAAAGCCAGCTGGCTACCAGCTGGTTTGAGCAGAGGCTTTTTGGTAACAGTTTGGCCTACTCAGAGATGGCTAAGTAAATTTCACTGAGAGACAGCTTAAAGAAAATTTATTTAATAATTCTTGAAAGGTTTTAAGGAAGGGAAGGAGAGGTAAACAAAGGATTGAGGAAATAGTCCCTAATTCTAAAAGGAAACTAAATTTTTCCCACACCGTTTGTTCACAAGAACCGTCTTCCTGCTTGAGAGGCTTGAGCCTCCTTAAAATTCCTTAAACTATCACTTAATTCCCCAATATCTATTCTAAATAACCTATACTAATTAATAATCTCCATATATAGTTTATAGTCACTGTCCCCTTGTATTCTTTCCAGATCATTCTTCCAACTGCCCAGTCTTTTCAAGGCCTAGGTAGGCTTCACCTGGGCCTTGGTAGGCCTCAGTTGGCCTGCCTTACTCTGCAACCACACAGGGGAAAATAGTCCTTCTTTCTCTTTCAGTTAGTCTTCTTTCATAAACTTATTCCCCAAACTCCAGCCTTGTCCGGGTCCAGCCGGACACAACCGAGGGGTCCGGGGAAATGGCAACCTAAGAACCCATAGGGAAAGAAGAGGGGAGACCTCACGTGCAAGACAGAGTCATTTTGATGGAAGCAAGGCTCGTTTATTGCAGATCTATGACAAGAATATATAGGCTGAGGGCAGAAGGGGGTCGGCAGATACTAAGGGGGAAAGGAACGGGGAAAGGGAGCATAGAAAATCTCTGGTGGCTTCTTACTGTCTCCAAGCATGGCTGGGCCTATGATCAATATCTTATCTTAGAAGAGTGAATGATATCTATTCTTAGAAGAGTGACTATCTTATCTTAAAGTCTTGGTCCCTAACACAGCCTGCTCTCCTCTTTCAAATGTAAATCTGTTTTCCACAGTTTTCCAGAGAGCAAGATCCAACCAGCCTCTCAGAATAATATCTCACTCCAAGAGAGACACTGGCAGTTGGATACCAACAGTCTGTAAGGATCCTCAGAATTCCCTTCCAAGATCTCTCCCCAGGATTCCATATGGGGTTTAAGATAAAACTGCACTATACTTAGCCTATTCCTATTTACCCAGATCCTAATTAGCCCCCAAATTTAATTAATCCCAATTAATACTTCCATTTCTTTTTTAAAATTTCTTCTACTTAGAGTAATTATTAATAAATTTTATAAAATTAATACTTGTAATTATTGATATTAATTTAAGTCTCATACAATAAACAGTCTTATAAAAGATTTTTCTCTTTCTCTACAACCATTTTCACAGAAAACAAGGCCCTTTGCATGCCTATTTTTTTTTTTTAGGATCATAGTGTTTGTCTTTTAAATATGCAAAAATTTGGAGATAAAAAGAAACCTGGGGGAATATTCATTTCACTAAACTGCTTTCACCCCCTATTTCACAATGATGAAATCCATATGTTTACATGAATCACTTATTATGGACATAAAGAACTAGTGAATTTTTTTACCTCTCTCTTCCTGTTCTAAATCTAGAGATTTTTGGGAGACTTCTTCAAATTCTTGAATCTACTATGGAATAGTAACAACATATTTTTCTGTAATTTAAATAATATCAAAAATAGGAAGGAGAGAGCGTTCAGTATTCAGCTGCCAACAGTATCTCTGAGAGGATCACTAAGCTAGACTATGCTCAGAAGAACAATAGAATTTGGGGAATTTATATACCTTTTAGGGAACTAAAGGACAAGGAAGTATGATTGATTGACATTACCAAGGTTACAAGGAAATGAGAGGTTCAGCCTATACTGATAATGTGCAACTGGGCTAGGGAAAGAAACCTTAGCAAGCCTCTGGGGTCATCTGGGAGTGGTCTAATTACAATAGATATGAAAAGGATGGTGCCTGCCCAGGTGTTGGTCTTCTTGGGAATGGATCTCTGATACCATGGGGGAAACTTCTAAGACTAAAAGAGTACTTAGTATTTGGTTAGATCTGCTAGTCCTACCTAAACTGGATTTATCAATTACTTCCAGGTCTATTGTTCAGTCTGAGACTGGAGAATCTGAGACCTCCCTAGAGGTGAAGAAAGGCAAACTTGGAGTCTCCAGATTTCAATTGACACTAGAATTGTTTTGATTGGTTGGTTGGTTGTTATTCTGATTTCTTTTTAGTGATCTTTACATATGCATGTATACATATATTTGATTTTATTTGGTTAACTCTATTTTCATTTCATACAAATTTTTTCACATTTCTCTGTATTTCTCATGGACAGAATTTCTTTCTACACAATGATATTCCATTGCATTACTATTCCATAATTTATTTATGTATGTTCCAATCAATTGGCACTCACTTTCATAGTTTCATAGAAAGAAATATTGCTATATTGTCAATATATATGTATATATACATATATATTTATTCAGTATGATAGTAAACTTCAGTATGAGAGAAAAATATTTTTAATAGAAAAATAATTTCTTTTATTTTACTCCAACCTACCATAGGCTACTTGTCTAACTTTTCATCTGTGGGCCAGGCCCCCAGTGCGCGGTCTGCTGCCAATAATATTAGGAATAAGTGAGTTTCTAATATTCTTGCTGCAATGCAATTCTAGAAGGATTCGTTGAAATAATAAAATTCCCTCTTTTTTATAGATGATGAAATAGGGGATCAAAGACATGAAACCACTTTCTTTCCCAAGACCATGCAGATATCCAGGGGTTCTTTAAAGGGCTTATATCAATGTTAATATGATTTCATAAATTAGATCCCTTTTTCTCATCATTGTCTATGTGTCCTTTTTTCTCATTTTTCTAGTTATGTCCATATATTAGTTTGAATCTCTAGCTATCTCTCGCTCTAGGCATGTTAGAGTATGTATATGTTTGTCTGTGGAGTGAGAAATTAGTGTTAGTTTCATTAATAGTTAATTAATATCACCAAAAAGTTAGTAAAAGCTGGTGCCCCCTCCCTCACCTCACCCCATCCATTTCTAAGTGTTCTGGGTAGGGTCTCTAGGAGTTTTGTTTGGGAAATTGCCTGAGGCAGGTGATCCAGACTGACCCAAGGACCAATCTTGAGTATCCTTTTGACTTGGAAGCTTCTTCTAGGAAATCAAGTAGGATGGCCAGGCTGATCCACACCTAGGCCCCTCCCAGATCGACCTTCCTCTCTTTGCATAATATTCCTGCTCTTTTATTTCTTGATAAAAACCTTTGTCTCCAACCCTGGGCCATTTCTTTAAAATATGATTTTGTTTCAATGTACCCACAGTAAAGCTATTCTCCAATTTCTTGAAGATGTTAATTTGCTTGATTGTGTACAACCTCTTGAAATGTTAATTTTCGTAAACCAAGAGGGAACATTTTGTATTAGGAATTTTTGGTTTGAAGGTTGTTCTGTAAGTCAGTCAGTGAGGCTGTCTCTGGGGAGTCCGAGGCAGACCTGGCCATTTCTCTCTTTCTCTGGGGGGAGTTGTCTTAGGTCAATGATTTAAGTCTATGACCCATTTCTCCCTCTTTCAATAAAACATTCTATTTTAAGTGATGGATTTCCCTGGTCATATTGTTTAACGGTGGTTAAAGAAGGTAAACTTTGGAATTTTCAAGGTCCCCTCAATTTCTATGCCAAACATTTGTGGTTTTACCAGATATTTTGTTGTAAATGTAACAATAACACACTTATACTGGTGTGCTTAGATAACTAAATGGTCAGATTTATTTTCTTAGAAAAAAGCTTTATTATGCACATAGAATAAGACAGGTGAAATTGACATGGGCATTGTGCAGAGATGGCAGGGACCCTGTACCCCTTAACTCAGGGAGGCTGTGAACAGGGAAATTCCCTTCCCCCTTCAGGTCTTTGTGATTCCCCTGTGCAAAGACCATTTTCCTTGGAAGTCCTTTAAATTGAGATAGACAAAAGAGATACACCTCCCAGCCACACCTAGATAGCCAGAGCCCGGAGGATCTCAGACAGACCCTCCCCACCCACCTGAGTTCTAGGAGTCACATCCACACTACTGGAAAGAATATAAAAATCCCAGAACTGGGGCATCCAGGGAGCAACCCCTAACCTTGGAGGGAAACCCCTCAGGGTTGTCCCACTCAAGCTGTCTTGCTGGCCATTAATTCTATCTTACTAATAAGTCTTCTGCTCCCTAGTGCCCCAGTTCTGGCCTTTTTGTATCCTTTCCAGTAGGCATTCAGTGAGTGCCCAGTCCCTCTGAGACCCTCTAGGCTATCCAAGTGTGTACCAGATATGTATCTCTTTTGTCTATCTCAACTTAAAGGAAGTCCAAGGATAATGGTCTTTGCCTGGGGAATCACAAGGGCAGGAAGGCTGAAGGGAATATCCCTGTTCACAGCCTGCCTGAGTTAAGGGATACAGGGTCCCTACCTTCTCTGCACAATGCCCATGTCCTTGTGTATTTAGCCTTCTTCCCTTCCTTGTTTCCTCCCTCCCTTCCTTGCTTCCTTCCTTCCTCCCTTCCATCCTTCCTTCCTCTCTCTCTCACTTTCATTTCAGAACTATATTGTCATAGGACAAAAGGGAAAAAAAAAAGAATAGCTCTCTTAGATTTAGTCCTTCATTTCCTCCAAGAAGTTTTGTTCATTTTTGGAACATGGACAAAATCTAGAACTCTTAACTATTTATGAGAAATTCCCTTGCTCCCCATTTCCACATATTTATTAAAATATTGGTAAGGTATTATTGAATACAGCCTCAATCACTGCAGCAAAATGGGCCTACTTTTCAAGCTGAAATTTCTAAGAAAAGGTACCCCTGAAAAATATTTCCATGTGTGTATTTAGAACATATTCATCCTAGAAGCAGCTGAGTGGCATAGTTGTTAGAACACTGGACATAGGATGAGGAAGAACTAAAATGAAATTCCACCTCTTATTAGCTTAGTGACCCTAGGTGAGTTATTTTGTTTGGAAGAAAGTGGACTTTTAAATGCTTTGAATCATTTTTTTTTCCTTCCCTAGTTCCCTCCTTCCTCCCCTCCTTCCTTCCACCTTTCCTCCTTGCCTGCCTATACAATTTCCTGTCTGGGAGTTTGAATAATGAAGGCCACCGGCTTCTCCCTATCCCAAGTTCTTAGGTAATTCAGAAAATCTGAGTACCGTCTGACTTTACCTCCATTGGAGTGGGCTATTTAGATCCCTGAAATGCAGGTCTTTGAATGTTCCTAAGGGAAAAAAAGAGATTCTGGCAGGATGACTCAGTGCGATAGAATTTAATGCAATTCAATGTTTCAGAATCAATCTTCAGGCAAAGATTCAGTGCAAATGAGTGAGGAGAATAGCTCACTACCTATTATATTCAGCAAAAGGTAGTGTTCCTACTGTTCCTTTGAGAAGTAATCAGCTTAGATTTATGACACAACAAATGATAGATCAATGTCTAAATCTTTAACACAGACATCCTTAGCATTTAAATTTGGTTTAAATTCTGAATCTTCTCTGACATGGTTTGAAGTTTCTTTCTTAGGAAAGATTTCACTTACTTATGAATTTTCAACAGACATTTCACATGTAGATCTTATTTCAACTACAAGCTGATTTATTTCTGTATGAATAATCAGAGTACTAGCAGATATTTCATTTTTTTAAAATTTCTCTGATATTAGTAGAATTTCCCCTTCAAAATTCTTGTCTCTATTTTGATCTAAAACCTAAGTTATTCAATCATACATGGGCAAAACTTTCTGAATTCTATGGAAAAATAAAACTAAGAGTTGTGAAATTAAAGCCAAGAAAACGATCTGCAGTGAACAGATGGCAGTTAAATTAATGAAATGCAATTCTAGACGGATTCTTAGAGATAATAAAATTACTTCTTTTTTACAGATGAGGAAATTGAAGATCAAAGACATTAAACCACTTTCTTTCTCAAGGCCTTGCATGTATCCAGGGGTTCTCTGGAGGGCTTATTAATGTTAATATGATTTCACAGTTCAGTTCCCTTTCTTTCACCATTGTCTATCTCTCCTTATTTTTCTTTTTTTTTTTCTAGTTATGTTCATATTGCAGTTTTGGTCTCTCACTATCTTTTGATTTATGTTTCTCTGAGTCTCTATGTGTGTTTGTGACTTTACTCAAATCTTTTGGTGTCTATGTAACAACAATGACAAAAGCAAGTTGCATTTGTATATGGCTCTTTAAGGTACTGCCCCATTATGGTACACAAGATGTCTTATACTTAGTAGCTCCTTTGTGTAAAACAATCTTGTGAGACAAGTATCTTGGTATTATTGTAATCATTTTATAAGATGAGGAAACAGTTTCAGAGAATTTAATTTATTTAACTAATCACATTGTTAGTGAGGGTCAGATGAAAGATTCAGACACATCTGTCCTGATTCCAAGTTCTGTTCTTTTTCCTCAATACCAAGTTACTTCTTTAGGTCAGGGTAGATGTGAGTATTTCATAAGCTCTCTTTATATTTGTTTGTCCTTGTGAGTGTGTGTGTGTGTGTGTGTGTGTGTGTGTGTGTGTGTGTGTGTGTTCTCTCTCTTCCTTCTTCAAGGCTGTTATGAAGATCAAGTGAGTTAACATTCATAAAATCATTTGTAAATCTCAATGTGCTACATAATGCTTGGCATTATTTTGATTATCTTCCCCTACTGATTATTTTCCTTCTTTTTCTCTTCCTTAACAATGATATAGAGCCATAGTATATACACACAACATTATGTATTTGTTTAATAATTTTATATCCCTAATTTTTAATGTTAAAAGCAGAAATGTACTACTTTAGATTTCTCTCGAAAATATTAAATTAAATGTTTTCCAATTATGGGACCCGTGTTTTTTGTTTTCTTTTGATTTTTAATACACACTCATTGTTTCTCATTCAAAAAAAATCTTTAATTTAGGGAAGCTGTGAAATAAAATACAATAATATGTGTGAATGAGTTTCAAACACTTAGTTTTATATTTAAAGTTTTTCTTCTGATTTAAGCTTTATGTCATTAGATAAAAAATAATGTAAGATTAGTAAGGTGTTTAATGTCACAATCTTGATGAACTCTGACCACTTTGAAAAATTCATTTTGTTTTTCTCAAACAGAACAAAATGAAAGGAGAGGAGATTCAGAGAAAATAAGAAAAACAGCTCAAATTGCATGCATCATCTTTGTGTAGAAAAGACATTTTGGAAAAATACAGAATTCTATCAACTTAAGAGGACCAGAATGAAATTTCTATGCCTCATCAGTAATCAGTAATCTCACTTTTTAGTTTCTATTCTGTGTATAAGGAGTGTAAGGTGCATAAAAAGCTCATATCATGCTATGATGCAATTGCAAATGAGGAGTTAAAAAATAATCTTTGGCAATGACATCATTGTCAGAATAAGTGTGTAGCCTTCTGGGGTGACTACTTTGAAGAGGACAACATTCACTAAAATAGTAGTAATATTTTAGTCAGAGCTCATAATAATGTTTGTTATGTTAAAAATAAATATGTAGTAACATTAACAAATAAAACCAAGGAAATTTTTGATTCTCTTATTATTGTAAATTAAATTTTAAAATTATTTTTTAAAAAAATCCTGCTTAGAGAAGGCATTTATACTTTAGGAAAGATCTGAAATCTTCTCCTTTGTTTTATGATCTTCTAGAGGCTTCAAACTTTCACTGTAATTATAGTCATATTACTTCACAGAATAAAATCCTATGTGCCATGAAAAGAATGTATTTCTGGAATTAAGATATCTGTATTTTTAAAAAGTACCTTTCATCTTAGAATCAATACTGTGTATTGGTTTCAAGGCAGAAGAGTGGAGAGGGTTATGCAATTCTGAGACCAAATTTGAACCCAGGACCACCTTCCTGACTCTGGGCCTGGCTTTCAATCCACTGAGCTACCTAGCTGAGCCCTGCATTTTTAAAGTAATATAAAGTAATATTGTGGTCCATTACACGTTGAATTCTAGGGTTATCTGGATTACCTAACATCGAATCTCTTCTCTGACAATATTTTCTAAACAAATGTGGTTCTTTGAGGCTTGTAGTATAGTTCTCTGGATATAATATTGGTGTGTCTGCCACCCTGTATGTGATATTTCTTCAATTCTGGCTACCCAAATTAAACTTTCCATATGTTTTGTTACTGACACTGCTTTTATTCAAAGAAAAAATATGATTTGGAGCTCAGTACAAAAACACATTTATAGCTCCTTATGAAATGGAAGAGAATTTCCTTAGGGCAAGGGGGAGAGGGGAGAAGGAGGGAGAAAGGAAGGGAGGGAAAGACATTTCTCAGAATATATAACTCTGGAAAACAATGTTTTCTAAATCAATTAACTCCTAAAAATAAAACCATTCTTTTCATATCTCTCTGTCTCTGTCTCTCTGTCTCTCTCTCTGCCTCTCTATCTCTCTCTTTCTCCTCTCTGTCTCTCTTTCTCTTTCTTTCTGTCTATCTCTCACTCTGTCTCTCTTTTTCTGTCTCTCTTCTTCTGTCTGTCTCTCTCTCTCCCCTTCACTCTCTCTTCCTTTTTCTCTATAATACATATTATAATATTTATACCCATACATACATATAC
Source organism: Gracilinanus agilis (assembly GCF_016433145.1). NCBI lineage: Eukaryota > Metazoa > Chordata > Mammalia > Didelphimorphia > Didelphidae > Gracilinanus > Gracilinanus agilis. The sequence goes on along the minus strand of NC_058130.1, from coordinate 567,562,331 downwards.
ATACACACACATATATACATATGTAAATAGGTATGTATGCCTATAATCTCTCGGTAACAGTCCCCTTTCAAAGACTTGTCCTGTCTCCAGTGTTTCATTCGATTCTAGTAGCTGACATTCTTGGTGTGGCCAGAATATTTCTTGAAATTTTTTGCAAACATAAATTTAACAATTTCTCTTCCTCCCAGGGCTTGATGGATTATCACAGATGGAAAGGTTAGGTTGGAGGCAGGGAAGGAGAAACAGTGAAAAGCCACTTTGTGAGCACTCTATTGGCAAGTGCTATTCAATTTTACAGTTATTACCAAAAGCAAAAAGCAAAACATGGGAGGAAATATGTACTTGCAGAGATTAAAGAAGAAAGAAAAGTAGATTGTGAAATGACATTAATTTGACATGATTCAGTAGATTTTTAGCCACAGTGAGTAAGTTTAAGCCTACTTAATCTTTCACATGCTAGCAAATATTCCTATTCTTGTAGGAGATAATACATGTGAAGATATATTCACACCCAAATTCAAGTTCAACAAGAGTCATCAGAGTCTAGAAAAGACATATATTTACAGATTTATCCAGCAAATGTCAAAATAATTTTTTATCTCAATATTTGGACATTATTAAAATATATTTCAATGAACTCAGGGGAATAAAAAGAATTATGATATTTGTTAGGCTAATGGGCTAGGGAGGGTTGGGATAAGATAAGATCCCTCCATGATATCTAAGAATAAATTATGAGGTTAGGAGAGGCACTTTGATGTACAATTTGATTCATTAAAGTGATACATCTTGTATCACTTAAGAGGCAGCATGAAATAGTAAATAGAATGTCATTTTCAAAGGAGAGTCACTTTTCTGGACATTAAAGTAAAGGAGACAGAGTATTGATGGGATCCAGAGAACATAGGTTCCAATCTTGCTTCTCTTATCCTAATTATATTGGACAAGTCACTTATCACACTTTCACTCTTTCTCCCTCACTAAAGAAGATTTTCATTTTTTTTCATCTGTATAATAAGGGAGTTAGAGTAGATGTTGTTTTAAGTTTGTTTGTTTTTTTCCAACTCTATTCCTCTGATAATATAAGAAAGAATTCCTAGTCATACCTACTTCTATTCTGGAGTCAGAACATACAATTTTACTATTCCCTAAGTATAGACTTCATTTTCCTTCCCTATAAAATTGTGGGAAGTATGGGATTAGTCTAGATAACTTTTCTAGGCCATTTTTCAAGTTAGCTACATTAAAAACAAGAATAAAAATATTTTTGGTCTTTCCTGAAAATCAAATCTATTAGGAGGATGACAAAATATTTTAAGGGAAATGTTTTCCCCCCTTTACTTCCTCATAGTAAGTAGTAACTTAAGATAAATATGTGAATAAAATCATAACGTTGTAATAACTTATTTGTTGAAGGTCAACAAGGTAAGTGACAGAAACAATTAGAACCTATTTTGATTCTTGTCAATATTTTTTTTCCTTGTTAACATGGGGTCCAAAAAAGTGACTATTTTTGGAAAAGTAGTCATCTAGATACTTAGTCATGGAGGACACACTACCTCCTAAGCTATCTTCTTCCATTTTTGATGAACTCCTTCCTTTATTTCTATTAAATCTGTCTTTATGTGACTTTTTCCTATTGCTCCTAGCTCCTTCCTCTGGGCCAGAACAAGAAAGAAGTTGATGGATGGCTCATCTTATCCCTCATCTTAGTAATAAGAATGACCTTACAGTTCTGAGACACAAGGAGATATGAAAACACATTTACAGTCTTTGACATTTTGCTTCTTGCCGCACGTTGCAAGAAAGGTCATGTCTTTTGGTGTCTTCCTCACTGATGACTGAAATGACACATACTGTTGTGACCAGCTCTGTAAATCACTTAACCTCCTGCTCAGCTAACCTTTATTTTAATGAATCATTCATTTTTTTTTTTGAAATAAGAGGCAGTAAGCTACTTAAAGCTCAGCGTACTTTTCTTATTTTTTTTTCTTTTCTAGGACTAAAATGAAGGAACACTAAAAGGATGAATATGCAAATGCATACTCTTCTGCCAACAATTTTAAAAGCCAGCCAACTAAACCAAAGTCAAAACAGAAGTGAAGAAGCAAATGAGATGAGAAGTCAGTACATCTACATTCAAATAGAAGATTTCTTTGACAGTCAGTGTTAATGAACTGAGGAGGCAAATTTGGTATCAGCCCATGGGAATTTTTCTTCTAAATTCCAATCAAATTACATGGAGCTATGTGCTAGACTGAGAGTCCTCCCACATGAAGCCGATTTTTCAGCAAGCACTGACGAAAACAGGAAAAGTATGCCTGGTTCTCGAGGTATTTTAAAGGTTTTATTTTTTTAACTTTGCTAATTAAACACTTTTCTTTAGATGTGGCAAATTAACCATTCATTCATTAGTTATTTATTTTCTAATCTAGAAGTGCACTTTTAAAATTTGTTTAGATTATTTCAGAAGAAAATAGTTGATGTAGGATATAATATATAAAATTAGTCCTGCTATGTTCTTAATTTGTATGGTCTTGAAAGCTCTTGCTACAGGATTAATTTTTATTAAGATTGGACAAGCTGTTAACAAGACCCTATATTCACCACCAGGAATAGACTGCCCTTAGAAGAATATATGTCATAGTCAGAGCTAGGAGTTATACCTAGAAATAGTGGCCTCTACACAGGTTCACCATAAAGGGGAAAGAGAGAGCTCAATGTCAGAACTTATGTAGAGAGACAAGGTCCAACAGAGATGAGACAATGGGACATTAGAAGATTCCTGCCAAGGAGGAGCTCATCTGAACTGTAAATATGGAGGGGGATGAAATTGCTATCAATAAATAAATTAATCAATCCTGTAGTAATTATTTTCCCTAATACTTGTTAGTATAAAAAGTCAGTTATTTCTCCCAGCTAAAGGTATAAAAGTGTACTTAGTATCCTCTAAATTTCATCTATATAAACCAAAGTTCCAGTAACATTCTCCTAACTGCAGTCAGTGCAAGTTTCTCATCTGTTGTCCCACTAGATGAAAACCATGACCATAAGAATATAAGAATCAGGTTCAGAAATGTTTAATACTGATAATCTTCAGAAGACATTATTGAAAGTTAATGATAGAGGAAAATTTATTTCAGAGCAACTGTGTTATGTTATATCAGAGATTGGATGAATATTTCCAAATTATCTGAAATTATTTCCCTAAAGTAGCTCTTATATGCAAGTACTAATTAATTAACACATTCATCATCTCTACTCTGGATTTTAGCAATAAGCTGTCAATTATTCATCTTTTCTCAAGATACTTTCCACTACAATCTATCCACTAAATAGTTGCCAAATTGATGTACATAAAGTATAGGTTTGGCTATGCCACTCACTTGCTTGGTAAACATCAATAGTTTGTCTTTTATTTTTCTTCTTTTCCTATGTCTTTGTTTTTCTTCTATTTTCATCTTTTTGTATTTTCATTTTTTGTTAGTTTTTTTCTATTTTATTCTTTCTTTTTATTATTTTATTTCTTTTTTTGTCTTTTTGTCTCAGAGTATATGTAGGCCAACTGTTAAACAAGAATCTCCTCAAGAACTCAAACAAAAAATCATCTAGGATTTTCTTATAGCATTCTACTGAAGATGAACCCTTTACTTATACCTCAGTCCATTTCAATGTTAGATTGTTCTATTTGTTTGGGATCCAATTTCATTTTCCCTGAAATTTCATGTAAATCAGTACTCCACATCTTTTAATCACTGCCACAATTTCTGTCCTCAGATGAAATAGAAAGAGGCAAATGCTCTTCAAAAGAGGACTTCAAATTGAAGACAAGTTGGTATAATAATTTCCCTAAGATATCTCTTTTCCAGGGCAACTATCTGCAGTTCCATCAAGTGATCCTTATATTTCATGATGTCAAAGTCTGCCTATCAGGGTGACTATCTCAGTCATCCTCTTGATATTTTCAAGATTACAAATTATTCTCTTAAATTATGATCTATAGAACTGAATAAAAATTAACTTTAAAATCCTTCTCATGTCTCTCAAAAGTTATGCTCACTGTGACAGGATTTACCATGCTGGAAAGGATTCAAATATGATCCTTGAACCAGACTATTTCTTGACATCTGAAGACCAGACTAGCTTAGCATAGAGAAGTTTCTTAAAAGTCAGTTAGCCTGGGTGGTATGAATTCTTCGGCTTCTGTTAGTCTTTAAAACAAACATACAAAATAGCCCTCTGTCTTCTTTGGTTCTTTTTGAATTCAATGATAGGGATAAAATATAGAAAAGTATGCAGAGGTCCTAAGAATCAGAGTGTTTTAACAGTTTATATCTATTAACAAGTCATTTGCATACTAGAGATGATAAATAAACATTCCTGAAAGGAAAAGAAACTTTTCATATCTCCTCCCTACTTATCCCCTCCAATTTCAAAAAGGTGCCAGGTAACCTAATGTCAGTCTAAATTCTAAATACTGATAAAAATATCTGAGTAGAGACTCCTAAGATACCTCTCTTCAAGTTGAAGTTGACCTGTTAATGACTATTCACTACTTCCACTCATTCAACTATTTCCAAAACCAGTTAAATATTTGACTTTGTGGGCCACAATCAATATTTTACCCATAAGGAAGGAAAGGAAAAAAATCTTTCAAGTATTTTGTTCAAAAGCTGGAATACTGTCCCACAGCATAATCTGATATATCTAGTAGCCTATTAGTCTCTTCATATTTCTGGAAGACCTGAAATATATTAATCTTGACATTTTCAGGAAAAATGAAACAAGAAGACAAAATAAATTTGAAACTCAATGGAAAAAGAGCTCACATTCTTTTTTTTTTTTTTAACCCTTGTACTTCGGTGTATTGTCTCATAGGTGGAAGATTGGTAAAGGTGGGCAATGGGGGTCAAGTGACTTGCCCAGGGTCACACAGCTGGGAAGTGGCTGAGGCCGGGCTTGAACCTAGGACCTCCTGTCTCTAGGCCTGACTCTCACTCCACTGAGCTACCCAGCTGCCCTTGCTCACATTCTTTTTAGAAGAAATATAGGACTTGGCAGAATTGTATGTATTCAAAGACAGCCAAAATTATTATTACTTAGAACATTTTATCATCTCCTTAATTTTAAATCTAAATCTAAATCTAAAAATATATAAATATTAGCCTATATGAGGAGAGAAAGAGAGAGAGCGAGAGAGTGAGTTCCCCTGGTCTTTAAAGAAGATTTTAATCTTGGCCGAGTCCTTTCCAGGCAGCTTTCCTTCTTTGGTATCTACCTGACACCTAGCTCTCATCTATGGCTGTAAGAAGCTATAACATGCACAGCCACCACACCCTGGTAAACTATTTTGGCAAGCAGGCTAAATCAGGTTAAGGGTAACTGAAAGGTTCCAAACTCATTGGTAAGTCAGAGGGATAGTTATCCAGGCACGTGAAGAGTTCCTTCTGGGAGAATGGGCAGATGAAAACAATTCATTCCAGTGGGTGGGTGAAGTGAGGATATTTGTGGAGTTGGGTGGGGAGTGACCTGAGCTCTCAACTCCTTTCCCAGCTCTTCCTCATGTGAAGTGCTCCCATTGGGCTACTGGCAGAGAGGCAGGTAAAGTGAGAAAATGTCCTCAGCATGGTGGAGAAGGGGAAGGAAGCAGCTCCCCCAGTCCCTCTGCCCTTCTAGTAATGCACTCTGGTGAGCCACAGCTTATGTGCCCATAGAGAGGGCTCTGCATGCCCTTTTTGGCACATATGCCATAAGTTCACCATCCCAGCCCTAGACCTACATGCTAATATTTTTAGATGAAGGAAAGAACTAAAGAAGAAAATGTCTTGCCCAATACACATAGGGAGTAAGAAGACCCATAATTCTAGACTACATATTCTAATTCAAAGATTAATGTTTTCCCCACTATTTTGCTGCTTCTCACAACACCTACTACTCCAAATATTTGGTCAGAGATATATCACTGCTTCTCTGTCTCTAACACAGTTGAAAGTATCCTGCAGGATTGAGTCTTAATGCATTATATGCTGTGATAATTGTCTTTAGTTAATATAGTGAGGATCCCAAGGTGGTTGAAATAAAAGTCAAGTACTGGACATCTTATAGTCTGAAGATAACTTGTACTAAGTTGATTATATTTATCAATCTAACTAAATGAAATGTCATTAATTAAGATTCTCTCTCATCTCAGATTTTCTTTTCATAATATAAATGTAGCTAGCTAGCTGTATGTTTTTGTGTGTATATATACATGTATGTATAATATTAATTGTAAAAATACTTTTATTCCATAAACTATTTAAACTTATGGTTCTATACCAATATTTACATTATTAATAAATAAAAGATTTATTAGATTAGCATGTAATCAGGCAACAACATTATAATAAAGAACCCAAAAATTTAACACAGAGTATTCCAAAAGTCTTAGTGTAATTTTAAGAAAATAAAGCTTAAAATTGCACTCTAACCTTGGGAAGCCCTCGTATAGAAATAAAATTTATGAGAAATTTTAATTCTTTTCATATACATAGTAATTGTTTATATGAATTCATTTGCTCCAAAGAATACTGCTATGGTGCTATAACAGCCAGATTTCCAATCTATATACTGACATCAGAATTTAGATATCAATACTATTGTTAAAAAATAAGTGTCTTTTATTTGGTTTATGCTGAAATAGAGAAGAAATATTGTAAATTAATTTTATGGAAAGCAGGCTTTGGAACTGACAAAAAGACACATGGCTAAACCAGACAGAAAGTCTAAAATAACTAGAGGCCTAATTCAGTTTGCCAGTGGAACAGAGATGGCTCATTTTACATCAATTTGAAATAATTTCTTAATTGCTTCAAAGCCTTAATGATGGACATTTAAAAATATATAATTTAATCACTTTTGAGTAATATATGTATACAACAAATTAAAAGGTTAATTAATAGTAACCTTTTAAATGAACCATATGAAAGAAAAATTATAATCCTTTAATATTTAATACTATATTATATGCTATAACCATAAAATGTTATTTTGACCCTTTTATTAAATATTAGCCACATATATTATCTAAGTTTAAAAAATAAATCCATATTAGCAGAATATAAATTAATTACATGATGTATCCCATATTAGTATGCCAATATTTCTACTAGTCCTTTAAAATAATTAGGACAGCCTAGGATCTTGAACCCAAGAACCTCAGTAATAGCCATGCTTCCTACACACATCCATCAGGGCAAGAAACAATTGTTGTGGGGATACAGCCTAATAGTTCTTTTTGATGATAGAATTAAGTGTGCTATTCTCAGAATAGGCATTCATTCAGCTTACAGCCCTGGCGCCCCCCCTCCCCCACCCCATGCTTCTTCTCAAGGCAAAAACATCCAATTAACACCCCCAATTGAGAAAGGGATGTGGAAGGCTAGTCTGTTACCCTTTGTTGACTGAAGACTCTGGGACAAGCTTGGGAAAGAGACTGATAAAAAATAGAAGGCCCCTCATTCAAGGGCAATAAACCACTTACCTACCACCCTTGCCTCACCTGAACAGGGTCAGAAGCACACGAATTTTACTGGAAGTCAAGGGTCAGAGTGGGGAACTGATTTGGGGAAGGGAGCTGAGGCAGGGTCTTGCGTCAGGGACGTATATATTGCCTGCATTTCTTAGCCCATCACTGAAGGGCCCCCTTTCATAAAAGGAATAAAGGACGGTCTTTTTTTCTTTTTTTTCTTTTTCACTCCTACCTTCTGACTCCAAGTTTTGTTTATTTAAGTGAGTGGAGCACTTGTGCTCATTTTTTAATCTCACACATACTGAAGGCTCAGAAAAGAAAATTCTTACCACCAAAATCCTTAACAGTGTGAAATAGTACAATGTCAGAGAATGATATGATTTTTATCAGTAGTCATGACATTAAAGAGGCAAATACCATCTGCTTGGCCACTGCTTCCCTAAGAACCATAGGACTTTCAAAATATGCAGTAATCAAAACCTTCCATATGTTTTCTTTTTCTTTACAATGTGAGCTCCTTAAAAACAAGGATTGTCTTACTTCTCCGGTTATACTCATTCTCTTCTGTGTTCTACATATTTTTAGCATAGAGCTTGTCACATAGAACTTAACACATGCTTATCATTCATTAACATGATATAAATGATTGTCTGTGGAAACTATTCCCATGCATATGCCTTAAGAAAACTTTTAAAGAAACGTGTACAACCATTGAAAAGTTTAAAATGTCTCTTTCTAAAGGAAAATATTAAAACTAACCAACATTGATTCTTATCATCTAATGCAAGGTAGTCATTGGTTTTGGCTTATTGTTTGAAATTATCTTATTTGTCATATTCTGCCTGATAATCTTTACTTATAGAAAGATGATTAATGATTTATTATCAATTTCAATTAAAGTCTTCCCAGAGTATAAAAATTTATTTCTGTTTCATTTCATGCTACTAGGAGAAAATGCTTGGTTATTCATAGGATTTATTGTTGGGTAAGTCTATATTTAATACCATTTAAAAGTTCTTACCATGAAGTTCCACTTGTATTTTATTGAACCCAGTTTACAGAAATAATGAGATGGAAAAAATGGTAGAAATAAAATACATAGTGATAAATACTTCTATAGATCCCAGATACCACATTTGTAAAATCAGGGAATGGAATAATTTCTACTACTGTGTCTTATGCCAACATTCTTGGAGCCTAGCGTTCCAACATTTTAGTTAGAAGAATTGATATTTAATTATGATAACCAATTGGCTATACACATTCTTAGTTTTAGTCAGCTCTATCCCTCAAAATGACCCCTACTTCTTCTCTGCTGTTAAAGTATGTAGTGCTGCAAAAGACCTTAGGCTAAGTTATCTCATTTCACATCATGGTCCATTACTGTAATTGAAATAGCAGGTGCTGAGTAGGATCCATGATGTTTACTTAAAACAGCTTAATTTTAGGAAATCCATTAATACTACATGCCTGAAGGTAAGAAAGACATTTTCAGATATTCATTAATTCTTTATTATGCAGAAAAATATCAAGTAATAGAAATTTAGCCCTGAAGTTTAAGCCAATTGAATAACAATATAGAGTGCATTATTAGCATTACTGGGCTAAGATATATGCTTCCTCAGCCTTTCAACATTACTATTTATCAGACTGTATAAATTAATAAAAAATTATATATAGACTGTATAAATTAATTTAAAAAAGCATTAAACTAGGTTCATTGGTATTTTTATCTCTTTTTAAGCCTTTCTTTTTAAAATACCCTACTTCACAATATTAGATTAAACTAGTAGTATCACTACACATATTCATAGTATAAGATCAAATATACATAACTGAAAGTTGGCATTCTTGTCTCTGAAAACATTTTCAGCTTTTACTTATAATTCTGAAATTGTAGGCATGATCAAATGAATGTACATTCCCATAACCCTTTGTACTGATCTGATCACTAAAGCTGTTTGGATATTTGCTCTGGCAATATTTCTAAAAGTAAGGACAAGCTGTTCAATTTAAATTAATTTGATTAATGTATATATGGATAGATAAGAATTATTATCAAACTATGTAAATTATATCACTACTAGTGAACAACACATATTTAGAGGCTTTTATGATATGTCAGATTTGCATTGGCCATAACTGCAATAAAATTCATCATGGAATATCATTTTTTGGAGATTTTGGACAAAGACATAGTGAAGGATAGTAAAGTATATAAGGTAGAATTTGAACTCAAGTCCTCCATACTAAAAGTCTAATGCTCTCTCCACCTAGATGTCTACAAACTATATAATAAGTTCAACTTATTTGCAAAGTTTTTTGACCTTTATGTATAATAGGTTCTTTTTGTTAGTTTAAAAAATCTTTTCAAGATGTATATGGTTTTTCTGTATACATGGACATTTAAATGACTTTTTGGTTACAGTTCTAAATTATTTTCCAGAATGGTTAGACCAGTTCAGAACGCCATAAAATCACATTGATGGGAAATCATTGTATAATTGCTATTTTCCCTTTTGTGGATCATATTTACCAATTAGATGGTTATGTTTTGGAATTGCAGAATTTTTTAATTGCATTTTTTATTATTAGTGGTTTAAAATTTTTGCAATATAGTCATTGATAACTTTGTTTTTTCATTTAATAACTACTTTTCTATATATCTGATTCATAATTCCTTTTGTTCCTATATAATAAAATTATTTTCCTGTAATCTGAATGTTAGTTATTAACCAGAGAAATTCGCCCCAAAGATTTTTTTCCATTAAACCATCTTGTCTCCTTTGTGATTTCACTGATCTGATTTTGTTTCTGCAAAATTTTCTAATTTTATGTAATAAAAATAGTCTATCTAATCCTCTATTTGTTAAAATAAAAATACTTCCCTATCCATAAATGGAAAAAAGCACCTCCTACCTTTTTCTAATTTATTTATGATGTGAGAATTGATATCTAGGTCATATAACCATTTGGAGCTTTCTGTAATAAATGTTGTGAGACTTTAATCTAAATTTAAATTCAAATTTCTTTCTGGTTTTCATTGGGTTGTGGAATAATGAATTCTTGCTCTAGAAGTTGTAGTCTTTTGTTTTATAGGATTATCCTATTTTGCTAATTTATCTCTGAAAAGTGTGTACCTAACCTGCTCCATTGATAAATTATTCTCATTTTTAATTATTTACTAAGGCTGCAATATTTTTTCCTCTTCATCAGTGCCTCCTAGAATTCCTCTTTTCCTTCAGATTACAACTAAAGACTGTAGTACAGAGTTGGGGGGCATAACAGTTTTGCAGACTTTGGCTGAGTTCTAATGTCAGTTAGGAGTTTAGAATCTTGAGAAAGAGTTCAGTTGGACCTGGGAACTCATGGAGGGAACCAGGGCCAGCTGTGCTCCTTCTGGGGATTAAAACCTTAGCCTAGTTTTGCAGTTTTTTGAGATTTGTTAATTTAGATAAAACCTTTGAATCTCTCTACCCTACCTCATTTCCTACGTTCATTTCCCTTACCTAAATGTGTTAGACGAGTGAATAAGGAGAGTGAATCAGAGAGTTATTTCAAATCTGTGAGAGTTTAGCCCTATTCTTGCAGTAATTTATCTAGAGAGGTTTTGTATCCATCATCCTAATCCCTTTTGATTTCAAAATCACCTTGAGAGCTGAGTAAAGGCAGAACCTTTCTCAGACTCCATTCCTGCTTCCCTTCCCCCACCTGAGGTTTCTCTAAGCAGCTGTCAGGGCTTCCTTGATCCTTTTACCCTGACGATCTAACCTGAGAAGACAATAAACCCCTTTGTGTTTAAAACAGACCTTTTGGTTACTCCATTAGTTAATTAGTAAGAAAGGGGAGAAGAGGAATAGAATCAACATACTCTGGGTTTGAGGGAAGTCAGGGTATCCATCTTGAAGGAAGGTGTAACTTCAAAACAATTCCCTTCCTGTGATATTAACTAAAGCCTGTAGTTAATTTCAAGCAATCTATTTCCCTTCAGTGTTTGTCTTTAGCCTAAGTCCTAGTCTGTATTCCCTACTGATGTTTGCCTGTTTAGATTAGTTCATCCTCTCCCTGGCAATCCTTGTTACCTCAGTGTTATACTCCCTGAACTCAGACATTCCCTTATTTCTCCTACCACCTCAACTGCCATCCTTTATCACTGAACCTTCCTCATCCACTATATTGCCTTAACTTCCCTACTACCTAGTCTATTCACTTGATTACCTCCAGCCTTGGATCCCTTGTCTTGTCTTATTCCCTGATCCTACCAGTTATTAACCCTAACTTCAGCCTCATATTATATCCTGCATCTCCCTATTACATCCTACCTAATCCCCATATTACCTCTCTTCCGAATCCCCTATTACAAGACCTACCTTCTACAAGAAGCCTTTGAAATAATCCTTAGATGTAATGGCCTCTCTCTCTAACTCTACTTCTAATTTATTCTGAACAAAAAGTACTTGAATAAAGTTATTTGCCTGTTTTTTAGTTCATTATATTGTGACCTCGTTGTGGGAATAGATTTATTATTTTTTTTTCTCATTTGTTGTTTTTTTCTGTATATTCCCCATCTTTTTCAGAGTAGGTGGCAACATAGTAGGCACCTTAAAATGCTAATCTCTCATTAATGAGCATGATTTGGTTAAAGATCCAGCAAAGCAGAGTAAGAAAGAGGGATCAGATAGACAGGAGAAGAATTAGGAGATAGGAATGTCACAAAAAACTAGGGAGAAGAGAGTATCAACAATATCAAAGGCTACAGATAGGTCAAGAAAGATGAGGATTAAGGAAAGGCCACTGATAAATCAAAAGATAAAATTGATATCTTTTCAAGGAGCAATTTGATTGTATAAGAGGGTGGAAATCAGACTGTAGAGACTTAAAAGGAAAAATGAGAGGAGAGGAAATTGAATCATTCACTGTAGATGCCCTTCTTGAGGAGTTTAGCAACAAAAAAAGGTGAAAAATTGGATGATAACTAGTGGAAATATATGGATCAAGTAAGGGTCTTCTGAGAACAGAGAGAGCATAAACATATATGAGCAATTCAAAAGAGATGGAGGCTATGATGTTTGAAGGAGCATCAGAATATATGTTGAAGTTTCCTTTTATTAGAAAAGAAGTTGGGTAGAGAGAAATATTGAATCAGACACTGAACTCCTTCAAGAAAGAAAAAGGGGATGTTCTGTAGATTAGGACATAACATTACTAGCATTTTGATTGCGTGGTAGATATGGATTAAGTGCATCTCAAAGGAGAGATATTATTAAATGATAGTCAAAGAAGAAAACATTGAAAATGCCAATGGGAAACAACTAGTATTGCAAAATTTCAACCTATACCAATGAATTGGGTGGATTGAGTACATGAAAGAATGACTATGGAAGATGAACCTGGGTGGTCAGTGAACAGGGCACTGGATGTGGAGCCAGGAAGACCTGAGTTTAAATCTGACCTCAAAAACTTAATAGTTGTGTAACTCCAGACAAGTTTCTCACCTTGTAAACCTCAGATTCCTCATCTGTGAAATGAAATGTATTAAAAAATGGCAAAACAGTTTAGCATCTTTCTCAAGGAAACCCCAAATGGAGTCACAAAGAGCTGGACATGACCTAAATGAAATAGCACCAATAAACTTGAAGGAACCAAGTATAGATGAAATCCAGAAAATGAGAAGATTGGGAAAAGTAATAATTTAAAATGAAATCAAGTTTCTAATTTGTGGAGTAGGCAGCCTAGAAAAGAGAACAGTGGAAGGGATGTTCATACAAATGAAACTAATTCTGTTTATTATATAAAGTATCCCTTTTTATTTTCAATATGGAACTAAATAAATTGATTGATGCAATGCTTTCCACTTTAACAAAAAATATTTTATCAAGAGTACCAAGGATATGATTGCTATGGGCCATCACTCGATTCACAGGTATAGGGAAGATAATTACCTTGTTCTTGTGAAATATCATGTAGTCATGTGGGAGTAAGGATGAGGGGGAAGTATTGGTGTTTTAGCTTACTCATTTTAAAAGAAATGTATTTATGCCAAGAATAGAAAAAATATTTTTGTATATTTATTTCATGAATTTCGAAGTTGCTGAAGGTAGCTTTCCAGCTTCCTCTAACTGTAGGAAGCTTGTCCTATCAAAATAATTTGAAACTAGAAGCTTTTTTGTTTGTCTAAACTGAGGGAAAGAAAGGATTGGGAATTGTATCAATATCTGTAAGTAGAATAATATTTGGACAGGTATACTGGTGATGAATGGACAGGAGGGAGAAAACTTAGCCCTCTGTGCTCAGAGGAAGAGGAGATTTTCATTTCCATTTTTATTTTTTTAATGAGGGAATGTTGCAAGTTGAATGCTTTTAACCTCTCATCTTTTCCCACACCCATAAGCCCTTCTCTCTTGACATTTCCTGCTGGGAGCAGGATAACTGGAGATTTGGCTGCTGTGAAGAGAGCAGATGGTACTGCTTCAGTTTCTTTTCATACAAAGACCTTTTCTCATCTCTTGTCACAAACATGAACTAAACATAAAAATTCTACTGAAATATGATATATATTTTCTATCTGCTTCCTCTGTGAATTGCACTAGATAGTCAGTTCCTTGAGGGAAAGAAAATTTTCTTTGGTGTTTGATTACCTGACAATCCCTAAGCTGCATATAGAGCTTAATAATGTTTCATAAATGAGTTCAACAATGAATACACACACACACACACACATATACATATAAACACAGATATATACATATTTGTGTGTGTCTATGTGTATGCACACAAATATAGATATAAATCTATAAATCATTATATTTCCCAGATAGACTTGAGTTCCTGCAACTATATTTGCAGTTTTATATGTATTAAACTTGCTTTCCAATAGTTCTATGCTGGCTTTTAGCTAGCTATAAACTTTTCCTTCATGGGAAATTCTCATAGATTCTTTTGTCTCCACCACTATGAACGGCAATATTGTGGCAAACATACAGTGATCCGTAGGAAGAAAAAATGTTATAACTAATATCATTCCTAAACATAGGAACAAGGGAGAAAATAATTAGAAACAATAGATGGTATTATAAAATAACATTTTTTCACACAAAAATCATAACAAAAGAATGAACAAAAATAAACAATAAATTGAGAACTTTATTGAGTTCCTGGATATATGGATTCAAATCCTTGATTTACTATTTACTTCTTATACTAGAAAGTAAGTTCATTTAGTGCTGAGACTATTGTCCTTTTGTTCTTACATTCCTAATACTTTGAAGAGTGTATGGTATATACTTAATAATGACTGTGACCATTGTAGGTCACTTAACCTAAGTCATGGGAGTACTGCATTGGAGTCCTAATTAAGACCTATTATTAAGATTTACTTTATCTGTTTTTGTTTCCTGTTTGTTCTACAATGATAATTAATAATAACTTGAATTTATACAGTGTTTACTATAAACCAACAGACACTAAGTAATCCACAAATAATGTCTCATTCATTCTCGAAAAATCTGGAAAGTAGTTGATATAATCTGCAATGGGAATGGGGAAAACAGTGGAGGAAACTGAAGCAAACAGGTTAAGTGACTTGCCCAGAGCCACGTGCCTAAGAAGTGCCAGAACCTGGATTTTAATTCTGGTTTACTTGATTTGGAACCTAGTACTCTATCCGTTGTACCTCCTAGCTGTCTATATCTTTGATTATCATTTGTGATTTCATTGGTGTGGGAAAATAACTTATGGAGTGGAACCTTCTTACACTTAATTAAATCAGCTTTTTTTCTAAAATTTAGAGACATAATTGGTATAATGAAAGGTTAAATGACTTGCTTAGAGACAGAGCTTGACTCTGTGTCTTCTGAACTTCAGTGCTGGCCCTATAAAAACTATACCACAAACCTTTAAAATGAGGGAAAAAATAATTGGTGCTTACCTCAAAAGATTATTATATGCCTTAAATAATATAATGCATAACATTGACCTTGTTGAGCACAGAAGTTTAAAAATACATTTTTTTGTATTCAGTAAGCATTTTAAGATATTTGTCGACATAAAGAGATGTGATGATTAAATTAACAGAGTTTTAGAAGAGATAGGAAATAATAGGAAATAATAGGAGAAAAAACAAAATTAGAGAGGTCAAGTTTGGCAAAGATAGGAGGAATATCTTTCTTTGAAAACAGAGGAGGAAGTGAAATGACACAATTTTTTAAAAATCAACTCTTTGCACCAATATTACTTATATGAGTGTTAAATGGAAATGACATAACTTTGGAATCAAAATTCATATTTGAATCTCGCCTTTGCTATGTAGTTGGCGGAGAAGGACTTGAGTTTCTGTGATGTTTAGCATTCATCACTGTAGTGGGCATGTTAAAGCAAGAGGGCATTATTTCGCTTCCCCATGCCTTTAAAAAGATTGGAAAAAACTGATTGTTCCTGACCAAGACTATCTTATCCAACTATTTGTGATTTTTTTCTTGAAACTTCTAATTCTTCTCCCCTGTATATATGTGGGGGAATGTTTCAGCTAAAGGATGGCCTGTCAACTACAGATAAGATCTGTTCATGAGATTCTTAGTTTAGGGCAAAGATGCCAATTTTACTTGGCTTCCTTTTTTCTTTTTTTTTATATTAATTTTTAAATTTTTAAATTTTTTAGAAAAATTTGCCATGGTTACATGATTCATGTTCGCACTTTCCCCTTCACCACCCCCAACCCCCTCCATGGCCGATGGGCATTTCCACTGGTTTTAACATGTGTCATCTATCAAGACCTATTTCTATATTATTGATAGTTGCATTGGTGTGGTTGTTTTGAGTCTATGTCCCCAATCATGTCCACATCAACCCATGTGTTCAAGCAGTTGCTTTTTTTCTGTGTTTCCACTCCTGCAGTTCTTCCTCTGAATGTGGGTAGCGTTCTTTCCCATAAGTCCCTCAGAATTGTCCTGGGTCATTGCATTGCTCCTAGTACAGAAGTCCATTACATTCAATTTTACCACAATGTATTGGTCTCTGTGTACAGTGTTTTTCTGGCTCTGCTCCTTTCACTCTGCATCAATTCCTGGAGGTCTTTCCAGTTCACATGGAATTCCTCCAGTATATTATTCCTTTGAGCACAATAGTATTCTATCACCAGGGTATACCATAATTTGTTTAGCCATTCCCCAATTGAAGGGCATACCCTAATTTTCCAGTTTTTTGCTACCACAAAAAAGCGTGGCTATAAGTATCCCTGAGTGCATATATTAACATATTAGAGAGGGCAGAGATTAATGAATTGGGCATGCAACTTAAAAAATTAGAAAGCGAGCAAAGTAAAAATCCCCAGATGAAAACTAAATTAGAAATACTAAAAATCAAGGGAGAAATTAATAAAATCGAAAGTAAAAGAACTATTAAATTAACAAATAAGACTAGAAGCTGGTATTTTGAAAAAAAACAGATGAAATAGGCAAAGTACTGGTAAATCTAATAAAAAAAGAAAAGAAGAAAACCAAATTAACATTATCAAAGATGAAAAAGGAGACCTCACCTCTAATGAAGAGGAAATTAAGGCAATCATTAAAAACTATTTTGCCCAATTATATGACAATAAATATAGCAATCTAGGTGATATTGTTGAATATTTACAAAAATATAAATTGTCTAGATTAACAGCAGAAGAAATAGAATACTTAAATAATCCCATATTGGAAAAAGAAATTGAATAAGCCATCAAAGAATTCCCTAAGAAAAAATTGCCAGGGCCTGATGGATTCACAAGTGAATTCTATAAAATATTCAAAGAACAACTAATCCCAATACTATACAAATTATTTGAAATAATAAACAAAGAAAGAGTCCTACCAAATTCCTTCTATAACACAAATATGGTACTGATTCCAAAGCCAGGTAGATCAAAAACAGAGAAAGAAAACTAAAGATCAATTTCCCTAATGAACATAGATGCAAAAATCTTAAATAGAATATTGCCTTCCTTTTTTCTGCAAAGTTAGAAAGGCTAAAAAAATTGCTTGTATATAAAATTTATAAAATTTGCTGGCCTCCTACCAATTGCTGATTGTCAAACAAGAAGATTTTGCCCATTGAATTAAATGTAATAAATTATACTATTTTCCCATCCTCTTTCATACACATTCCATAGCAAAAATGAATCCATGATTCATTTAAAGTTGTTAATCTTCATCTATAGAAGTATTCTTGGGGGCAGCTGATTAACTCAGTGGATTAAGAGTCAGGCCCAGAGATGGGAGGTCCTGGGTTCAAATCCGGCAAGAGCTTAAAAAAATATTCTTAAAATGCCCAAAATAGATAAGAAAAATGTAACTAGCAAAGGAACTCTTAATTATTAACAATTCTGTTTGCTCATTACATGTAACAATAATATAAAAGAGGAGAAAAGGAGTGTAGGATATTTATTTTGTTTTAAACCCTTACCTTCTATCTTAAAATCAATACTATGTATTGGTTCTAAGGCAGAAGAATGGTAAGATTTGAACCCAGGACCTCCTGTTTTGGGGCCTGGCTATCAATCCACTGAGCTACCCAGCTGACCCCAACATTTGCTTATTAAGTCAGTTTTTTCTATCAGCTGTAATTCATCTATTTTCTTCTGGATTCTCTTTACAAGGATAATAATAAACCAAAAAGAAAAAAAAAAAAAAAAGGAAAAAGAAAAGGCTCTAGCTACCAGCTTCCAAATCAATCTCTTAGAAAGCATGTTTCATGAAATATGGCTATTCTTGATGCTCCAATAGTCACCCCAAAGATATGTTTTTTTAATTAAAAATTTTTTTAAACCCTTAACTTCTGTGTATTGGCTCATAGGTGGAAGAGTGGTAAGGGTGGGCAGTGGGGGTCAAGTGACTTGCCCAGGGTCACGCAGCTGGGAAGTGTCTGAGACTGGATTTGAACCTAGGACCTCCCGTCTCTAGGCCTGACTCTCAATCCACTGAGCTACCCAGCTGCCCCCTCCGAAGATATTTTTAAACAGCCACCATACCTGAAAACTCCACTCCTCATTTCTAATTCAATAATATTTGTCTTTTCTGAGCTGGAAAGAAATGCCTACTGAGATTCCTTAGCTCATTAGCTTCCCTTTGAGGGAACACCCAGTAAGAATTACTATTGCAACATGGTACAACTAATCAGTCTTTATTTATTCTGTATGACATTGGGCAAATCACTTATCCTTCCAGGAATCTGTTTTCTTCTGGTGTAAACCAAAAGTATTGAACTAGATCCTAATAATAAAATTTCTTTTTACTGAGGCAAAACAAGAACCATTCTGCAATACAGAGAGTTCAGAAATTGCTTAAGGATTTGAGCCTTGCTCAGTTTCACAAAATCGGTATCTGCCAGTGGCAAGCCTAGAATATTATGTTTTCAGTCCATAATGTTATGAATGGTTGAAGTGAAAAATACTTATAAGGCAAAAGTTACCATGAAAGAGGATAATAGCAGGAGAGTACAGAGCTAATCTCTATATGTAAGCTATGCAATAAATCATCCTTCAATTCTGTCTTGTTATTTGAGTTCATGAAGCATTTATATATACATTTCTGCACGTGTAAATATACATATATATCTAAATATGTGTATATACTGCCTAATCATTTGTACCAGGATATTCTAGGACGTCAGTGAATCAAAAGGTTTACAAAGAAAAGAGACTTTGAGAATTCTGATGACATCAACTACCTCTAGACAGATCGATTCCAAATTTTTTAAAGAGCTATTTTTCCCCTTTATGATTTACTCTATATTAATAATTTAAAGATTACTAAGCAGGGGTTTCTAATTATTAGGTTTAAATTTTTTGCACAGTATTAATAATGTCATGGAACATTTTTGAAGAAGAATCCTTAAGGATTTTCTATGTTTTCTTGAACTCTGAGGCAGTGCGTTCTTTTTGAGAATATCTTCTATCTGCTCTGTCTTGATGTTTCATATTTATGTGCATGTTTTCTCCCATTTATAATGTCAGCTTCTTGAAGGTATTCATAGTGTTTTTAATTTTTTCCCTTATATTCCAAACTCTTAGACCAGCTCTTAAATGCCCGTTGACTTACTGAATCAATATAGTTAACACACAGTCACTCTAGGGAGAGGCAACATGGGTTTATTAGATAGGGAACTAAATCAAAATTATCTAGATTTGTCTTTCCTCTTACACATGCTTACTGTGTTCTCAGTCTACTTCTCAATGCCCTGTTGAATTCTCTGTAAAGTTGAAATAAGTCAACTCAACAATGATGAATAATTTCACAGTTTGGTAGAGGTTGCTTATCTCTTTTTTAACCAGAATTTCCTCACTGGACAATAAAATATTCAACATAATGACAAGTTTAGATAAAAAATAAATATAAGCATAATGGAATCTTATTTTGTAAGTACATTAGAGGAGACTGTGTATTTCTAAAGGTGTGGTATAGTATATAATAGGTTGTTTTGTTTTTTTTATGAAAGCCTAATCATTCTTTTCACATATTTTCATCATGGATGTTCAAAATATATGTAGAATTAGTCTCTTAAATACTTTTCAAAGAAGAGGACATGTATATGATATATTATTAAATAATATTATTATATATAATTATTATAATTTTGAGCCCCTCATTTTAAAAATAATATCTTTGATTTACTAAATTGTCTAATTATGTTCCCTTTTGGGATGTCTTGGCAATGTCTATTTAATTCCACTTTTTCAAAAATTTTCATTTCTAAAAACATTTGGTCTGATCCACCTATTTTTCCATGTCTTTATTTTCTACAGTGTCACTTCTACATTTTCATAATGTATGCTACGGTCTGTAATATTAGAGTACAAATATGGTTGTTCCATTGTTATAGACAAAAAGGTTTATTTGTTGTATATTCTTTATATACCTTTCCCCTTTCTTTTCTTTCTGTTGTCCTTCCATTTTCATCTTTAAATTTTCTTATGCTCATCTGATTTAATTGAGGCTTGTGCCATGTTTACATTTCATTTCATACTCCACTCTGACATAGATCTATATCTAGAGATCTGTGAAGAAAAATGATATCTACTACCATATGGAGTTTGAAAGCACATTAAAACAGTCCATTTTCCCCTTTATTTCCTCCACTAAATTTTCTCTAGTGTAAGCAATATGTGCCTTGTTTACAACAAGATGACCATTAATGCCCTCAATAACATCTTTTGTTATACTTCATGAACACATAAATGAGATTTCTACCTATACTCTGTAAATATATGTCTATATGTATACAAAGATAGATAAATAATGTAAGTAGACTCAGAAATAAGTGGTGAACAATCAAAAGAGCATAATACATGTGTGTGTATATATATATATATAGTCAAAAAAAGTATTTCCTGATGTGGCCTCAGCTCATTAGACAAGCCTACCAACAATAAGAGAGTGGCAGTGCTAGAGGACTCTTCTTAGATGATACAGATTATTAAAACAACAAATAAAATTCTGAAAAATAAGTTTTTTTTTCTCAATATTGATAGCAGTTACCATTATACAAATGAGGATTCAATTACATTTCAAATTCTATTTTTGTGGCACAAAAAATATCCTTATTTTTAAGTTCAAACTGTAATATTCTTCAAATACAAAGAGGTTAATGTGACAAACTTTTTTGTTAATCCTTTTTTCCCCCCAATGTATTATCAGTACCACAGAATGGCGAAGTGTTCACAAACTGTATATACATTGAAGCAGTGGGTGACAGTGGAGAGAGCACTGGATTGGCAGGGAGGAAGAAGAGTTCAAATTTAACCTTATATACTCATTAGTTCTATAACCACAAGCAAGTCATTTAACCTATTTATCTCAGTTATCTCATATAAAATGGAGATAATTATAATATTTCCTTTCCAGGGTTCTTGTGCTGATCAAATGAAATAATAATTATAAAGTGCTTACCATAAAGCCTGGCACAGAGTAAGTGCTATAAAATTTTTGTCTATTATTGACCAATATTACAGATGGTAAGGATTATCTTTGTAGATCACTAAGTCAAGGACATTCTAGATAATTTCCACCCAATTAGAACCTGTTGAGGGAAACAGGGTTGAGAGAGGAATGAGAAGAAAAAATAAAATAATTTTATATACAAAAAATATTGTGGTTTATATTGCTTGTGTCTGTGAATATGAATCAATTCACAAATCATATCTATAATTTTACCTAAACAATAACTTTTAACAATTTTGATTTAGAAGACATAAGTTGTCACTCACTAACTGTGTGATCTTAAGGAAATTATTTTACCTCTAGTCCTTAAGGGTTAGACTAGCTGATATTTAAGCTCCTTTGCAGCTCAGAAAACCTTAAAAATATCTCTGTAACCTGGAATGAGTCAGTTAGTATATTTTGGCCTCAATACCTTTAAAAATGGAGTCAGTTAAATGAATGTGCCTTCCAGTAAGAAATCTATGACCTTAATCTTTGAATTCCTTCAGTCTTTCAGCTAATGTTCCAACTTTTGCCAAAAACTTTCCCCAGGTCTCATAATAACATTTATATTTTTATATTGTATTCATATATTTATATGTATATAATATATATTGAATTTATTTATATTGTATTTATATTTTATATTGAATTTACAAAGCACCATACCAATATTATCTAATATTTTTTCCTCATAATCACCCCAAGAGGTAGGATATATTCTGAACTGAAGCAAACAATGACTTGTTCAGGTTCAAAAAGCTAGTGTTTGTGGCTAGATTTGAATTCAGACTTTCTGATTTCAGATCCTGAGCATGAACTAGGTGTCTTATAATTTATCTTGTATATGTCTTTTATTGTATATAGTCATTTGCTTGTTGTTTCCCCCATTATATTGTGAATACTTTGACAGCAAAGACTGTTACTTTTTCTTTGTATCTTCAGTACTTAGTGCAGTGCCTGGCATATTGTGGGCCCTTGATGAGTACAAAATTAGAGCTGAGGATATAATACTTGTAGTATGATAAAAAGTAATGTTGTACCAGACACTGAACTAAACATGAAGACAACTCGAATGAAGTAATATATTTCTATTTGACTTTTATCTAACTAGTCTTTAGGATTTAATTATTTAAATTTCAATTGCCATCTTATTTTTTCCAGATTATAAGCTGATACAGTTTTTAATATTCATTTTCTGATATTTTGCATCAGTCTTCTCTCCCTCTCTCTCTTCCCTCAAGCCCTTCCCTAGAAGGCTGTACATATATTATCATATATACATATTTCCATGTTCGTTTTATTGTAAACAAGGCATATATTGCTAACACTAGAGAAAATTTAGTGGAGGAAATAAAGGGAAAAATGAACTGTTTTAATGTGCTTTCAAACTCCATATGGTAGTAGATATCATTTTTCTTCATAGATCTCTAGGCTTCCTGGATCCTTGCCTTGTGGATAATATTAAGTCATACTCAGTTGAACGTTGAACATCATACATTATTGTTATTGTTACTCTATTACTCTCTTTGATGTTATCCTAGGTCTGCACTTTGCACCACTTCATATATTTCTTCCAGATTTTTTGTGATCATCCTGTTCGTAATTTCTTTCAGCACAATAGTATGTTCCATTAAAAACATATAACACAATTTATTCCACCATTCCCCAATTGATGGACATCCATTCAGTTTCCAGTTCTTTGCCACAAAAAAACCCCACAAAACAAAAACCGTTTTTTTTTGTTGTTATTGTTTTTTTTTTTTTTTTTTTTTTTTTTTTTTTTTTTTTTTTTTTTTTTGTAAAAAGAGTCTTTCCCTACTATCTTTGATCTCTTTCGGATACAGATCTAGTAATGGATCCAGTATTACTGGATTAAAGAGCATGCACAGTTTTATGCCCTTTTGGAAATGATTCCAGAATACTTTCCAGAACAATTGTATCACGAATAGCTCCACCAATAGTGTGTTAATGTCACAATTTTTCCACACCTCTTCCAAAATTTGTCTTTTTCTATTTTTGTTATGTTAGCCAGTCTGATGGGTGTGAAGTAGTACTTCAGGATTGTTTTAACTTGAATTTATTTAATAGTGATTTGGAACATTTTATTATATGGTAAAAGATAGTTTTGATTTCTTCATCTGAAAATTGCTTCTTCATATGCCTTGACCATAAATTTCACTTGGTTCCTAAATATTTGAGGAATTAAGCCACACTCACTATAAACTTTTTTTTTACTCAGTTAGTTGTTTGCATTTTAACGTTGGTTGAGTTGATTTTGTCTGTGAAAAAATTTTTTAATTTAATGTAGTCAAAGTTATCTGTTTTATATCTCATATTGTCCTTTGTGTATTGTTTTCACCTTGATTCTCTACTTATCCATAAGCCTGACAGTTAAACTATTTTGCCTTCCCTAATTTGTTTGTGGTACTACACTTTATTTCTAAATTATGTATCCATTTTGATTTACCTTGGTATATGGAGTGGGGTATTGGTCTGTGTGTCGTTGCTGACATGCTATTTTCCAGTATTCCCAGCAGTTTTGTCAGATAAACAGTTCTCCCCAAAGTTTAAATCTTTGTCTTGGCTTTGGAAAATATTAGGTTACCAAGGTCATTTACCATTACATATTGAATGCTTAAGCTATTCCATTGCTCTTCCACTTCACATATTCCTGGAAAATTACTGACAATATTTTTGAAGATTGTTACAGCTGTGTCTCCCAAATAATATTTTGTCTGCCACCAGGTTGATTTTCTCTCTAATGATAACCTTCCAAAAATAATTGTTTGCCCTGACCTCTGATAAGTAATTCAGTCAACTCCAGGGAGACCATCTAAAATCATGATATAAAAATCCTACTTTTAGAAAGGTAGATTGAAGCCTACCTTCCCCTACAGCAGAAGTACTCCTTTCTGGCTAAATTGATTTCATGTCTCTGTGTTCTCCAATGCAGCACTATCCTTATGTGAATTATACTCTATATTACTGTATATGTCCCAGTTTTTGTTGAGTACCCTTTTCCTCTCTTCCTCCTTCACTAATTCCTCTCCTTGTAAAAAAAAATTGTATTTAACTGGTTCCTATTAGTTTGCATTTTATTATCAGCACTTGAATCCATCAAGAAGCAGCTTTCCCTGATATCTATGACCAATCCATGGGCCTTTCCTTAGACATAAACTGGATATAGTAACATGGACTAAACCTATTGACAGTCACACTTACAATGGGAGAGGATGGAACTTCAAGCCCAGTTATAGAAATCAAGGATCTATAGTTGAACCCTACATGTTCCTTAGAGGGGTTATTTTATGCCAGTGAGTGGTCACAAAAAAAATCGGTGTTGTAAACAAGATCTCAAAATAGTAATCTTCAACTTGTATGCTTTACCTATGTGCTGTAATTTTCCCAGCCTTCCTCTCCCTTTCCAGTCTCATATTACTTTTCATATCTCTTTGGTTTTTTTTTATGATGATCAAAATATAACAACAACAACAAAAGGGACATTGTTTAATTCCATCCATTCTCCCTTTTAATGAGAGGTTTCTGAGAAGGCATACTTTTCATTTCTTTGTGCAAGGACAAAAACAGTTTATCCTAGCTTTCTGCCTTATGACTACTTTCATTAAGGGATCATTAGATTCTTAATATTCTCATTTTGCCTGCTGCTCCTTAATAATATGTTGGAACTTGGGTGAGGGAGTGATGGTTTCTGGAATTCAAAATATGCCAGTGTTTCCTAAATGATTTTGCTTTGATTTCTTTCTAGATAGGTTAACTTTGTTATGAAATGTCATATCTATTTTCTTCAATCTTTGGGGCTTTGTTTCAGAATTCCTTTTCGTTTCATGGAGTCATTAACTTCAGTTGTATTCAATTTATTTTTTAAATAATTCTATTGTTTGGGGAGGTTTTTAACTCATATTGGGGTTTAATTTACCTTTTCAGTTCTTCTATAACATTAATTTTACATTTTTCTTCTAACATTTTAATTTCTTTTATAAAAGAATTATTTAAAGATTTTAAAGCTCTTCTCAGTCTTTTAGGAATTGTAATTAATTTTTTGTTCAAACTTTTTTTTTCTTAGAGATTTTGCTCATAAGTGCATCGGAGGCATTCTCTTCTACTGGTTTTGTGTCTTCAGTGTCCTTGGCACTATAACTGCTGTTTATCATGGGATTTTTGTTTGTTCATTCTTCTAGGCTACTTCCTCATTTGGGTCTTTATGACTCCCTTAAGTCAATTTCTCTGCACTTCTGTAGGGAAGATCTAGTCAAAACTTGTGACCTAATAAGTTTTGTTACTGCTTTTTAGGGGTTATTGAATCTTGTGTTATTTTAGTATATAAAGGACAATTCATGTTAGGGATCTGTAAGCTTTCATTACCCCAAAGTCTTCTGATACAGTATGAAATTTGAGAGCTTCACTATTGGTGTTAGCTCCTCAAATATGTTATCAGTGTTTGTGTCTGTACAATAGAACAGTGGGCTTGCTCTAAGTTAGAGTTCCAGTAAATGACTGCTGAACTTTCTGCCAAATGAAAAGAATTGAATTTTCAGAGCAGCAGAAGTGAAGTTTTTTCTTGTTTGAGTTCATTGGCCTATTATAACAGTATTCAAACTGACTGGGGATGGACAAGAGTAGGCTCTGCTCTGGCTTCCAGGTTAGCACCAAATAGTTGCTACTTTCTAAACACATTTTCATTGCTCAGTACCCAGGCTAGGAGATGTGACCACTCCTTGCCCTAGAGCAGGGGTCCTCTAGGTATGGCTCTCTAGCCATATCTGGCTCCACCTCCTGACAGACCAGTCCCAGCAGAGCCCCAGGATGTGCCCCAGGGAGTCCTTCAGCTCCCCCCCCCCATATTCCAGTGGCTTCTGCCTCCATCCTCCTCCTTCCACAGGTGTTTATGGCTCTCATGGCCAAAAAGGTTGCCTACCGTTGCACTAGAGCAAAGCCTTAAGCCTAGATTCACTCTTCACTTTCTATAGGATCTTTAACTCTCCTTTGAGTATTGTGCAACAGAGCTGTCAGTTTTTCCTTGTTTCTCTTCCCTGAACAAGGAACTTATATGTAGGTCTGGGACTTATATCCTTAGTTTATATCTCTAGGACAACCCCTCATTCAACCTCTATGGTAGAAGACACTACAAAGTGCACTCCTGGCTAGTTCTCCTTCCCCATGTATTCAGACCTGTTTATCTAGCTATGTTGACAATCTAGGTGTAAACAAACAAACAAACAAACAAACAAATAAAGAAATATATATATCTTTGTGGAAAGGATTGTTGGGGAGAGTTCAGTTGTGTACTTCTTCCTACTATTCAAATATATTAACTTATCCCTATCTTACTCTTTCAGTAAACATTTATTAGGCATCTACAATGTGCTTAGAATTGTATTAAATGCTATTTCAAAAGTAAAAATTATTTCAAAAAAGCTCCATGGAAATGTGATTAGTAATGTGTGTTAGTTCTTTAAAGGAAGATGAAGACTGTGTATTAAACATGATTTGAATACCTACGTAGTTTTTAAAATTTATGTTTTTTATATTTATATTTTATTTATATTTTAAAATTTACACATTTTTTAATTAGAAAAGGAAATTCTGTCGGTCCAACCATTCTGGAGGGCAATTTGGAACTATACACAAAGGGCTTTAAATGAATGCCTGCCCTTTGGTCCAGTTCTACCACTGCTGGGTTTGTACCCCAAAGAGATAATAAGGAAAAAAGACCTGTACAAAAATATTCATAGCCAAGCTCACCACATAGAGGGTTTCTATCAACTGGGGAGAGCTGAATAAATTGTGGTATCTGTTGGTGATGAAATATTAGTGTGCTGAAAGGAATAAAGAAATGGAGGAATTCCATGTGAATTGGAACAACTTCCATGAATTGATGCAGAGTGAAAGGAGCAGAACCAGGAGAACATTATTCACAGAGACAGATACACTGTGGTACAATCGAATATAATAGACTTTTCTACTACCAGCAATGCAATGATGCAGGACAGAAGAACTTAGGAGAAAGAATGCAATCCATATCCAGAGAAAGAACTGTGGAACCAGAAATGCATTAGAAAAGTATATGGTCAACCACATAGTGCAATACAGATGTGACCAGGATTTTGATGTTAAAGGATGGCTCTACTGCAAATACAAATAACATGGAAATAGGTTTTGAACAATGATACATGTAAAACCCAGTGGAATTGCTTGTCAGCTTTGGGAGGGAGGAACAGGAAGCGAGGGCTGTGGGGAGGAGGATCATGAATCATGTAACTATGAAAAATATTCTAAATAAAAATTAAAAAGAAAAGAAAATGAAATTCTGGATGAAATGAGTCATCCGTCTAGTATTAGAAATCAGATTCATTCACAATCAGTTTTTTCTATTTGTTTATCCTTTTTTGTCAGCAAAAGCAGCCTTAAAAATGGTATATATCCTAAAGAGAAATCATCTTTTCTTCATCTGAGTTTTAAATTATTTCATCTATTACTCTTTTAATATTATTATTATTAATTGGTATTTATTAATATTTTCAAGGTAGGAAAATCTTTTTATTCATCCCATACTCAATGTTTTGCCAGCTTGTCAGGGGATAGAAGACATATTCTGGCATAACCTTCAAGAGCCCCAAGTAGTCTTCAAAGCATAATGAAGTATGGAAGTAGAACTATAGGAGAACTAATCAACAAGAATATATTAACTACAACAGTATAAAGAAAAATAGTTGTCAAATAATTAAGAACTCTGATCTATGCAATGACTTCATGTTCATGATTACAGAGGCCTGAATACAAAACATGCTACTCTCTCCTGATAGAGGAGGTTTAGCACAAAGTGTAGAATGATACATGTTTTGGACATGGTAAGTGTATTAATTTATTCTGTTTACTTATGTTTATTTATTACAAGACTTGTGTCATTTTATTTTGTGTTGAGTAAGGAGGCTGGGGTAAACCTAATAATAGTATTGACAATAAAAATGAAGAAAAGATTCACTGAAGTATATTTAATATTCATAGAAAAGAAGAGAATTAAGTTCAGAAGGAAATACATAATTAGGAAAACTGAAAATAATATGTTGAATATATTATATTCTATAAAAAGTTTAACTGTAAATAATATATATTTAAGGTTTTATGTATAATCGTCTGTTCTCTTTTTCTGGGGAAATGTTCTTTTTTAAAAAAATTTTAAACCCTTACCTTCCATCTTGGAGTCAGTACTGCATATTGACTCCAAGCAGAAGGGTGGTAAGGGCTAGGCAATGGGGGTTAAGTGACTTGCCCAGGGTCATATAGCTAGGAAGTGCCTGAGGCCAGATTTAAGCCTAGGACCTCCCATCTCTACGCCTGGCTCTCAATCCACTGAGCTACCCAATTACCCCCCCCCAATGTTCATTTTTGAAGGGCATAGTACTCTCTAAATTTAAATAGATATGTGTACAGATAAACATGGATAGATATAACTCTAATTCTATCTATTTATCTATATGCCCACCCAGACTTGAACTTAATGTCACATGAGGAGACAGTTTAATTCTCACACAAGACAATGATATTTGATTTTTTTAGTCCATTCCTCAAAATCTTTATTCACCTCTTAACAATCACCCTTAAAATTTGCAAAAACTCTGAGCGAATAACAAGTGCACATATTTTTGGGATATATATTTTTTCTTGAGTTGAAAGATAACAGATCTTTGCTGTAGTCTTGATTCATGTATATTTAAAACCACAGATTTCAACGATATCTTTGATTAAAAGTTCTTTAAAATAGCAACAGCAAATGAAAAGAGAATTGGATGTAATGTCAAAGGAGCTGGGGTCAAATCCTGCCTCTTGTAATAACTTTATACCTTGGTCAAAATCCTTCACTTCCCTGGTCTTTAGTTTCCTCAGTTGTAAAATTAAAGAAGCACTAAAAGACTTCTTAAAAATCTCCCATATATGTCTAGATCTATGATCTTATGACATTTATCTAACAAGATCCATCTTTCATATGTTATCACAGGTGAACTACTTAATGACCCTAATAAGTATCTTTCAATAGCTATATTTTACAAGTGAAAAAAGTGAGATCCATAAGAATTAAACTTCTTGACCATGGACATGCACCTAGTAACAGTGGCTCAATTAAATAAAAAGGCTTCTTTTTTTCACCATAAGCCCAATATTCCAACCAATACACTTTAATGATCCTCAATAATGTATACAAACACCATGATAGGCTTTTAGAGTAGCATTAAGCCCACTGGAAGTCCTAGAATATATTCAGATTGTTTTTTTCCTCCCTTACTCTTAATTGATGTCATTTTCAGTCCTTTTTCTCTTTTAACCTCGAGCTCTTAGGTAAAGAGTCCTTCTCTCCTTTTATTTTTGCGCATAACTTTTCTATCAATACCCTTCTTTTTGTCAACATACCTCTCAGCTCTGACTGCAGGTACTTCTGGAATCATATTTGGCACTTCTGCTTTCACAGTCTGCTCATAAGGAAATTTCCCAGTGGATATCAGAGTTGTTGAGATATCTCCATCACTCACCCTTTCTGAAAGGAATAATAAAGGAGACAAAAAAAAGGTCCAATACTTACTTCCTGGTGCATTAGAAAACATGTAATCCTTCTACAAATCAAAAGGAAGCTCCCAGCCCAGCCCACCCCATTAATAGAAGTCGCCCTGACTTTTCCCTTGCTTTTCATACTAGAGATGGACCTTTGCAAGAAATGGAATGAGAATATTTAAAATTTTACTTTATTAATTTTTTCAATGTTTGAAGGGCAAATGATTGTTTTAATGTTTTAGGAATACATAGAAGAAAATAGGGGGAAAATGGGTTTTGAAATTAGAAATTAGTTTTTTTTTGTACCAAAATATTAACAAAAGAATGGTGGAAAGGACTTCAGTGACTATAGGAATCCAATAGTGTTAATATAGTGAAATCACAGTGTAGGTTCAAGATGAGAGTATAAGAAAAGTCTTTTATTTAAAAAGTCAAGGTAGATGAATCCAAGAGATTCAGTGAAAAGAACTGGGAATAGTGTTTAGTTCAGAGATCTAGGTTTGAATCTCAACTGTGCTTTTTAATAGCTCTGTCACCAAAATAAAGTCCCTTGAACTCTCAGTTTCATTTTCCAAATGTACTAAATATCACTACCAAAAACAACAATAACAATTGTAATATATATTATCTACTTAGGGCATTGTAAGAAATTACTTTGTAAACTATAAGAGATCATATATTATTATTATTATTGTGATCATTACACAATAAAACCATTAACATTCTCAACTTTTATCAGCAGAACTTTATTCGTATAGATGGCAAAGGGAGGTGACTAAAACTTTGGGTTTTCCTTAAAATTAGAAAGTGATGGGTCCAAATAAGATTTGAAATTATTTCAAAAAAAATCATAATGGTGGCAGAATTTATATCAAATAATATAAAGTTTTTTATGATATAAATTTAATTTCATCTTTCTAAGTAAAAGTTATGATTTACTTATGAACAAAATATGAGACTATCAGCAACTGCTCTTAAAGTAAAGGATATGTCTTTATTCTTTTGAAGCATTCAGAGCTTCTGATAATTAAAAAAAAACAAAACGACAAATCCTTAAAAATGAAATCAAAACATTACAGCTATTGAGGGACAAAAAGGATATTCCAAAAATCTCTGGGTTAAGAGGATACGATCCATTATCAATGCATTAATTATTGAACCAGCCACATAAAATAATTAACATTTTCATTGATTATCATAAAACCAATTTATTTCATGACTTAGTCATGTACTTGAAACATAAAACAAAAGAATCAGTCATAATGAGAACAATATAGTATTTTATCTCCACCTATAAACCATACATAACATAAACATAACAAAACATAACAAAAAAACACACAAAACCAATTTTTTATTTAAAACACAACTACTAACAACATGAAGGCAAATGATACAAAACTGAATATATTTCAGGGCCACAGTATAAGTCCTTTTTCTAAGTTGATGATCACTTTTGAATAGAATTCAGTACAGTAGCTGGGAAACAAGGTCTTCTGACATTAGCTATGATCTGGGCAAGGTGCCCGGGGGTGTAATAATAGCACTGATCTCCCAGTATTTTTCTGAGGATAAACTAAGAAAATATGTCTAAGGCACTTTGTAAACTTCAAAGAGCAATATAACATAGAGCTATTGTTATTATGTGGAGGCTGGAGCCACTAAGTTGCAATCTAGCTCAGACACTTGTGTTTGTTGTTGAGGTTGAGTCATTTTTAGTCACCTATGACTCCCTGTGACCCTAGTGAGGGTTTTTATGGCAAAGAAAATGGAGTGGTTTGCTATTTCCTACTCAAGCTCATTTTATAAAAAGGGAAACTGAGGCAAACATGATTAAGTGTCAAGGGTCACACAGATAGTAAGAGTATAAAGACAATTACTAAATTTAATTAATCAATTAATTAATTAATAAGGAAAATTAATCTTCCTAAGTTCGGGGCCAGTACTCTGCCCACTCTACCACCAACCTGCTTTGTTCAGATACTTATGACTAGCTCTGAAATCCTTGGGCAAATTGTTTCATCTCAGTTTCCTCCTCTATAAAAAGAGCATAATAATCATGCCAACTTTGTGGATTTATTTATAAATATTAAGTGAAATATTTGTGAAGTGCCTATCACAGCACCTAACACATAGCAGGAAAAATATAATGTTTCTTAGCAGCAGTAGTAGCAGTGGTAGTAGTGGTAGTAGTGGTAGTAGTGTAGTAGTAGTAGTAGTAGTAGTAGTAGTAGTAGTAGTAGTAGTAGTAGTAGTAGTANAGTAGTAGTAGTAGTAGTAGTAGTAGAAGTAGTAGTAGAAGTAGTAGTAGTGGTGGTGAAATAAGAGGAAGAGGAGGGGGAGTTGACCTTCAAGTACAAGAGAGAGATGTATGAAAGCATCATTATTAATCACTTGTTGTACATGGATGATATCGTGTTATATAGATCTGCTGGAAAACAGTAAAATCTTTAAGTAAGTCATCTTGTGGAAGTTTTTTTTAGATTTAATAGATGTAAAATTTTTAATGTGTGACAAAAAATAACAAAAACTAAAACTATGAAGTTTAATCTGGAAGTCAGATTAAAACGGCGGATGGAAATGATACCTATAAACATCTTAATCTCCTCCAATGAAGAAATATTAAGCATTAAAAAAACAAACTGAGGGTGAGTATGTTAGAGGATAGGTATCTTAAATTCAAAGTTTAATGGGAAGAATACTTTTGGCATAATAAATGTACAACCACAAATTAAAAAGACAGCATGAGGTAGTGAATAAATCATTAGATATTGAGTGAGAAAGATAACCTCTGACTCTTACTGGCAATGCTATGATGGATAGCTCATTTAGCTTCTCTGGATAAAAATTTCCTCAACTAGAAAGTGAATGGTTGGACTAAATATCTTTTAAGATCTCTTTCAGTGCCAAATCTATCATCTTATGAAGAACTAGACATAAAAACAAGGAAAAATATTGCAAGAGCAATAAAATTCAGAGCTCGTGATCTAAAGGTAGCTATAGAAAACATCGTTATTGATAATTCCTTCTTTTATTCTCCATTTCACTGGATTTTCTTGTGGGGAATGACTTCAGAATTTCCTTCTTGAAAATTTCCCATCCTTTTGACTTCCCTAACAAAATTGTTGTTTGCAAGATAAAATCATCATACACCTTTTATTGTTCACTTGAATGGAAAAAGATCTTAATACTACTAGAATAAATTCATTTTTAATCAAAATAATGCAATATCAAACTGTATGTTTGTATCTTAAAAACAAGGGTGAAGGAGCTAGTTTGTATTGCTCTGGAACAATCAACATTTTACTTTGACTTTTAAATCAAACTAAAACAAGGTTCTTAAAACAGCATGAATTTCAAAATGCCTAAAAATAGAGAGGAAATTTATCCAACACGATATATTGAGCATATTAATAATTTCTTCAACATTTGGAGATCCAAATTAGTGCACATAGATCTGAAAAGATAATCTCAGGTATGAATCAAAAATCCTTTCTGGAGGAAAATTAGTTAATGACTCATTTCATAATCACAATAATTAAAATATTTAACACCCATTTGCACAACAAATTCTATTTCACTGCACAAAATAATAAAGCTTTGAAATATTGAAATGACTTTCCATTTTGTTTTGTAAATGAGTTTCTCTTATTAAAATTATTGTAGCATATGGTTTATTTACATTTTAATTACTACCATTGAAAACTCTTAAATTAATTAAACAACTGAATTTAGTTTCTAGATATCAAAAAATGCATGTTAAATAAATTTTTTTTCAGGTGAGAGTTGAAGTGGATGCATTTGAACATATAGAAATAAAAATGACACAAATATATATATATATATATAACATGTACATATGAGCTTGTGTCTATGTTCATACATATATGTATGTATGCATATAGTCATATTTATAACATATTTATTTATGCTTCAACCTCTAATCCCTTTTCCAAAGTACTCTACTTTTTTTTTCTAAAATAAGTATAGTATAAGAAACTTTTGTTAAGTATCCCAGATTTTTTGAGATGCTATATCTTAGAAACACAGATTCAGAGGAAGCCTTTGGAGTGGAAAACTTATTAGCAATATTTTTGTGTTGTTACTTAGAAACCGAGGTGTTAGGATATGTTAAGCTTTACTATGTTTGTTTTTTCCTTACCAAAACAAAGGAATTCATTTTTCAGAAAAGTTTTAGATCTTTTGAAATTTAATTCAAATTATATGATCTCTTTTTTCTTTTTTAAAAAATACTTAAAGACCTTTGCAATCTGGCTCCAATCCACCTTTCCAGACTTATTAGAATTTACTTGTGATCTCTACACTTCTTTTAAGCTCTCTTTTTGCTGCTTCTCATACATGACACTTTATCTCCCATTTCTGAGACTTTGTATAGGTTGTCTGTCCCTCCCTCTTTTCACTACTTAATCTATTGTCACACCAAAAATTCACCTTGTCATTTTGTATATATTTATATTTGTTTTTGTATTTCTCTCAACAAAATGTAAGCTTCTTAAAGACAGGGATTGTTTTTCTTAATTTTTTTCACAGATTATATGTAAATTTGTAATCCATGTTCTCTCTC
This sequence comes from Gracilinanus agilis, assembly GCF_016433145.1. Lineage (NCBI taxonomy): Eukaryota > Metazoa > Chordata > Mammalia > Didelphimorphia > Didelphidae > Gracilinanus > Gracilinanus agilis. The sequence continues at coordinate 567,527,719 of NC_058130.1, read as the reverse complement.
TCTCTTCCTTTCACCCATCTCCTCTCCTAAAGAAAACAGGTAATGTGATATGGATTGTCCATGTAGTACCATATAATACATATTAATGTGAAAGAAGACATGTATCTTTCCCCATAGAGAAAAATTCATAGGAGAAATAAAATGACCAATGGTATACTTCAGTCTGCATTTAGACTCCATTCCTTGTATGGTATTAGATAGCCTTTTTACTTATGAGTCCCTTCAAGCTGTCCTGATTCCTTGAATTTCTGATAATAGTTAAATGATTCACAGTGATCATCACACTTTATTGTTTTTACTATGTACAGTGTTCTAATGTTTCTGATCTCCACTTTCTACAAAATTATGTAAGTGATTCCAGTTTTCCTTTTGTGGTCAGCTCATTTGTCATTTCTTTGGGCACAATAGTATGCCATTACAATTATAAACCACAATTTATTCAGCCATTCCCCATTTATAAACATTCCTTCAGTTTCCAGTTCTTTGTCACCACAAAATGAGCTACTATAAGTACTTTATTACACATAGGTCCTTTTTTCCCTACCTTTGATGACTTTGAGTTACAGAACTTGTAATTGTATTGCTGGATCATAGAGTATCCCCAGTTTGATGGCTTTTTGATCATGGTTCCAAATTGCTCTTCAGAATGGTTAAAGTTCACAGATCCATCAACAGTGTATTTGTGTCCCAGTTTTTTCACATTCCCTCCAATATTTACTGGTTTCCTCTTTTTTTGTCATATTAGCCAGGCCCACAGGTATGAGGTGGCATGTCAGTTCTTTTAATTTCTATTTCTATAATGATTTGAAAGAATACATGCACCTGTGCAACTTGGGTCTTTAGACAGCAAATGAGGAAAAGTCAATCACTCACTACAGAAGTAAATAAAACCATTAAATTATACTGAGTGAGATGATTAGTGATGAATGAATGAAACTCATCCAGTCAGCTGGAAACTAAAAATTATCAATAGAAAAAGATTTTAAAGCAGCAACAGGAATGTAATTGTGCCATTATTTTATTTTGGCTTTTATAAATGCATTCAAACACATTGTGCTCTATATATGATTATAACAGAGAAACTCCAGGAGGTCATTACAACTTCATCACATTTTATAATTTTCCTAGGAAAATTGCAATTCTGTTCTTTTTTTTCTATTGAAGTTAGATCTTGTTTGTTGTAATAGCTTCAAAGATTACCATTTCAGGCTCTCAGTCATTTTATTTTCAGTCCTGTGAATGTCTTAATAACCCATTTGTGATTTTCTTAGCAGAGACATTGGAGTGTTTTTTTCACTTCCTTATCCAATTCCTTTTAAAAATGAAGAATCTGAAGCAAAGTTAAGTGACTTGCTCAGGGTCAGATAGCTACTGTAAGGATGGAATTTTGAGGAGAGAGAATATTGAAACAAAGGAGGAGAAGACAGTTGATGGTAGTTGGAACCAGTGGGGGGATGCTGGGTTTTTTACCCCAGCAGGAGGAGGAAGAGAGGTCTTCAGTTTGGGGGGGGAGAGAGGAGACAGAAAAAAGAGCTCTGATCTAACTGAAGGCCTTTCAGGGGGATCTTTCCCTTGGAGATTGAAATCCTGATTCTGATATCACAGCCAGTGAGACATTGCTCTTCCTTCAAGACTATTTCATCCTGTTAACTGAGATTTGGACTCCACTGGGAGCAAATCTCTCAAACTCCCTCATTCTTTACCTGGCCTTTCAGAGAGACCCTTTTTGACAAAAACTATAATCATATTAGATGATTAGGAATAAGAATAGAAGGGGAAGGGGGGGAGAAGCTTAGTGGTTGGAACTGTCTTGGTTCCTCCCTAAGTGATGGACTCCATAGGGTAATTAGAGACTGCACCCCCAATCCCCCTGCCTCTGACCTCTTGCCAAAATACCTTGATTGTTAATAATAAAATACAACTAGCAGGCAGATAGCATTCTTGAGTACCTGGGGGAAAACAAGGAAGCAAAAAAACATAGCTTGGTCTGGCTGACTCCATCTTTGAGCCAGACCATCCACTGTGGAGGTAGCTAACATAGGGGGAGGCTTATATGAGCCCGGATCTTATTCAAGACTGGATTGGGGTACCACCTACTTCCTCTTGTAGGGAAGCTTTCCCCTAAACTCTTGAGGGCTGGCACATTCATCTAGGTGCTGGCACATTCATCTAGGTGGTCCTATATTGGGGTGATACTCCCTTAAAGTATCCTCAGTAATTTTTGGCCCCAGGGGTATGGAGAAGAGAGAGTTACCACACTGTCCAGTCTCTCTCTCCCTTCTACCATCTCCCATCTGAATCAATTTTTATTACAAATTTGGCCAGCCAGGTAAGACTGTAAAAGAGTATTTCCTTATACTAGTAAGTTTCTGAGTTCAGATTTGAACACAGGTCTCTCTTACTATAGATCCAGCACAATATCTACTGTGCCACCTAGCTACCCAAGGAGGACCATATATTAATTTAAAGTAATATTTTGATCCTTCTTGAAAAGTTATTCTATTGAAAAATTTAATTAATTTTAATTTAAATTTTTTATTGAGTCATTTTTAATTAAGGCATTATGCTAAAGGTAAGAAGCTTACAATATCAGAGGAGAGTAACATGCACATAAGAATAAATGTTAGGAAAATATATTTTCTTTAAATCTTGAATTATTCTGAATTCCTACCATGAAAATGCAAATAAATTAATTTATGAATACTTATGAAATTATATGAGATAGGCAGAAAATGAATGTTAAAAGCAAGAGGGACTTCAAATCTTCATTTTAAACAAAATGTTTTAATAAAATAAGAAAATATATTTCTAATTAATGAAATTGTCAGTAGCTATTCTGTTTGCAAATATTGGCTCATGTATATGTAACATATTTTAGTTTGAGAAATACACTTGAAGGATTCAAAAATAAACTGAAAGGGATCTATGATAATTTCTCCATGCAATCAATATCCACCTTGAAAAAATTTTGATTTTGCTGTTAATCAATATCAACCACCTGGGTTTTACCTTCTTAGTAAAATCCATTTTGATAATCTGTCCATTATGATATTGTCATGTCAAAAAAACAGTCCAGGATGCTAAGCTTTTAAAAATAATAATGTTTTTCAAGATTACATATAAATGGAATTTTTGCTATTCATTTTCTGAAATTTTGCAATTCAAGTTCTCTCTCTTCCTCCTCAAGAAGGCAGGTAATATGATACACATTGTATGTACATGTTTGTTATTTTGTGAAACAAGAACATATTGCTTACACTAAAGAAAAATTAATTGAGCAAAAAAGTAGAGAATGATAAGCTTCAATCTGTATTTGGACTACTTTTGTTTCTTCTATAACAGTGAATATCCTTTCTTGTCATCAGTCCCTTGGAGTAGTACTAGATCCTTGTCTTATTAATAATAGTTAAGTCATTCATATTTGATCATAATACATTATTTTTGTAGGTACATACACTATTCTCTTTTTGTTCACTTCACTTTGCATCATTCATATAAGGATTTCCAGGTTTGGTTTCAGTTTTTTTTTTTTATCATTTTTTTGCCATTTTTAATGGCATAATTGTATTCTAGTATAAGGATATAAAACTTGATCCAGCATTCTCCAGTTGATGGCTATCCCTTCAGTTTCCAGGTTCCTTTTGAAACCATAAAAAGACCTGCTATAAATATTTTCCCCTACCATTAGTCTCTTTGGGACACAAAGCTAGTAGGGGTATTGTTGGTTCAAAGGGCATGTACAGTTTGATGGTCCTTTGAGCATGGTCCCAGATTATCCTCAAGAATGTTTATATCATTTCAGCACTCCAATAACAGTCTCTTTATGTCTCAATATTTCCATATCCCCTAAAGTATTTATAATTTTCTATTTGTCATGTTAGCCAATCTGCTGGGTATGAGGCAGTACTTCAGAATTGTTTTAATTTGCATTTCTCTAATAATCATTTTGGAATTTTTTATATGACTAAAGATAACAATTTCTTTATCTGAGAATTACCTATTCAAATCCTTCAACCATTTGTCCATTGAGAAGTGCTTCGCATTCTTATAAATTTGATTCAGTTCTCTAAATATTTTAGAAATAGAGCCTTTATCAGAGAGATTTGCTATAAACATTTTTTTTTGGCTTATTGTTTGCATTTTAATCTTAGTCACATTGATTTCATTTGTTCAGAACTTTAAAAAGTTAATGTAGTCAGATCTATTTTACATCTCCTAATGTTCTCTGTCTTATTTTGACCTAAATTCGTCCCTTATCTATATATCTGATAGAGAAACTATTTTTGCTCCCCCACTTCGTTTATGTATTCATTTTGACTTTTCCTTGTCATATATGTGGTGTTTGTTTATGAATCATTTTTGCTATACTGTTTTCCAGTTTCCCCAACAATTTTTGTCAGATAAGGAGTTATTCTTCCAAAAGCTTGGATCTTTGGGTTTTCATACAATAAGTTAATGTAATCATTTAGCATTGTGTGTTGAGTGATCTATCTATTCCATTAATCCTCCACTCTACTTCTTAGTCAGTGACAGATTGATTGTTTTGATAGTTGCCACTTTATAATATAGTTTGAGTTCTAGTACAGCTAAACCACTTCCTTATATTTTTTCATTAAATCCCTTGATATTCCATGTCTTTTGTTATTATTTTTTCTACCTCTATGGCAAAAAATTTGGATAGCTTCATTGGCAAGGCACTGAATAAATAAAATTACTTAATGAAAAATAAATTTTAAACAAATTTGTCTTTTTCTTATATGGGTTTGACCTACCTATGAGCAATTATTGTTTTTCCAGTTATTAAGTCTGATTTATTTATGTGAAAATTTTTTGTAGTTATAATCATGTAGTTCCTGGGTTTTTTCTGGCAGGTAGATTCCCACATATTTTATAATGTTTACATTGTTGTTTTAATTGGGATTTTTCTTCCTATATCTTGCTGTTGGGTTTTACTAGTAGTATAGAGAATTGCTGATCATTTCTATAGGCTCATTTTTTTATTCTACAACTTTGTTAAAGTTGTTGATTGTTTCAGTTGTTTTTCTTTGATGTTCTAGGTCAGTGATGGTGAACCTATGGTATGAAGCCAAAGATGGCACACAGCTCTCTCTATGGGCACACAGGCCACCCTCCCCACACACTCCCTCCCTGAAGTTTGTTACTAGGTAGGCAGAGGGGCTCTGGTAGAGCTGCTTACCCCTCCCCCCCATCCACTGTGCTTGAGGACATTATTTCACGTTACCCACCCCTCTTGTCTGAAGCTCAATGGATGTACACAGGGGTTAAGGTAGGAGGCTCACAGGCAGCAGAGCTGAAGAGGAGCAGAGCACTTGGGCCACCTCCCACCCTCTCTCCACACTCACCTCTCATCACCTGCCTCTCTGCCCAGCAGCCCAATGGGAGCCCACCAATGGGTGGGGTCGACACTTGATCTAGAGGGTGAAATAGGGGCAGGGCCTGGCACTCCATCTCTAAAATATTTGCCATAACTCCTCTAGGTAGACCATCATATCATCTGCAAAGAGTTATAACTTTACTTCTTTCAATTTCTTCTTTTATTGCTATAGCTAGCATTTCTAGTTAAAGACTTCTAGCTTATCACAAATACCCACACATATATGTGTGTGTGTATGTGTTTTGATGGTTTTAGATAGATTCTACTTATTATTTTGAGGAATGTTCATTTCCAATTTTATCTAGGTTTTTTTTATAATAGGAAAGGGGCAGTGTCATTTTGTCTAAACCTATTTTTATGCATCCATGGAAATAATCGTAGAGTTTCTAATGATTTTATTACTGATATTGTTAATAATGCTGATAGTTTTCCTAATATTGAACCCTCCCTTCATTCTGAATATAAAGCCTCCCTGGTCATTGTATATGATCTTCATGAAAATATTGCTGTAGTCTCCTTGCTAATATTTTGTTTAATATTTTTCATCAATATTCATTATACAAATTAGTCTATAATTATCTTTCTCTGTTTTTGTTTTTTTCCTGGTTTAGGTATCAAAACTATATTTGTGCCATAAAGGGAATTTTGTAGAGTTCCTTCTTAAGCTATTTTTCAAAATAGTTTATATAGTACTGGAATTAACTTTTCTTCAAGTGTTTGGCAGAAATCAGTNAAATAGTTTATATAGTACTGGAATTAACTTTTCTTCAAGTGTTTGGCAGAAATCAGTTGTGAATTCACCTGATCCTTAGGCATTTTCTTAGAGTATTCATTGAGGCTTGTTTAATTTATTTTTTTCATATGAGATTAAGTATTCTATTTCCTCTTCTGTTAATCTGGGCAATTTGTATATCTTTAAATACCTGTCTATTTCATTTAGATTATCCAATTGGCATATAATTAAGAAAATTTGGTTTTAATAATTGCTTTAATTTTCATTTTGTTGGTTGTCATTTCATCCTTTTCATTTTTAATATTGTTAATTTGGTTTCTTTTTTCTTTTTTGATCAAATGAATATATTTTATTGATTTTTCATAAAACCAACTTCTTGTCTTATTAATTAATTCAGTGTTTTCTTACTTTCAATTTTATTAATCTCTCCTCTGATTTTGGTGTTTAATTGGGGGTTTTTAATTTGTTTATTTTTTTACTTGCACACCCAATTCATTAATCTATGATTTCTCTGTTTTATTGATAAAAGTATTCTGAGATATAAATTGTTGCCTAAGTGTTACTTTGGCTGCATCCCCAAATTTTGAGATATTTAATGCTTGTTATTATCTTTAATGAGATTGTTGAGAGTTTTTATGATTTGTTCTTTGAGCTATTCATTCTTTAATATAAGATTATTTGATTTCAAATTAATTTTTGGTCTTTTCTTCTCTAGCCCTTTTTCAGGATTCTGAGCTTTTCATAATTTTTTTTGGGAATTTAAAAGAGTTCCATAAAAAAAAATCTAAAAATGTGAAAAGTCTAGATTTTTAAGTTCATTTAGTGAAGAAGGGAATGTTTCAAATTCAAAAAAGAAAAAAAAAACCTCAAACAAATTTTTTACAAGTATTAACAAGGAGAGCAGATAATTCCAAGACAGATAAGAGAAATTCTTTATTGTCCCTTATTGAGTCATTTCAGTCATATCTGATTGCCTGTAATTCTATTTTGGGTTTTCTTGATAAAGATAGTTATCTCTAAGATTTTCTCCAGCTCACTTAACAGATGAGGTACTGAGGAAATTAGGGTTAAATGACTTTCCCAGAATCACATAGTACATACCTAATAAGTATAGAGGCCAGTTTGAACTCAGCAAGATGAATCTTTCTGACTTCAGTTCTGGCACTCTATCCACTGTACCACCTAGCTACCCTAGTACATTATTGTACATTTTTCCCAAAATGACAGTTATTATTCTGTCTCTTATTGCCTGAAAATCAGGTATGCAAAAGTTTCAACTTTCCTTCATAATTTCTCATTATCATGGGAGGTCTTTCATCTCTTTCTCTTACTTAAGCTCCCACAAATCATGTCAGTCACAATTTTCATTGATAAAAATACATAGACTGGAGAATTGGAATTCAAAATCCCCATAGCTCAAGCTTCCAAGCTTGTAGTTCCCTTTCTGAACTTAGAAATGATAAAAGGATAAATAAAACAAGACCAAAACTCTATACACATTTCTCAGTTTGGCGGGCACTAAGAAAAAGGGGAATGTTGCTTTTCCCTCTACAGCTTACTGCATGGTGCCCCTAATTTGTGTGAATGAGTTCTTTATACCTGGATGCTACCAGAAAGAGAGCAACTTCATCTCATGTAGATTTAAAGATGCAAGCAGTTAAAGCTACATAACCAGTGAGAAGAGGCTTCTCCCATCTACTTGGTAGGCCAGTAAAGAATATCTTCACCTAGAATCAGTTTCCTGGAAAAGTAATATATTGGCTTTTGAGAATAAAATGTTAAATTTTATCGAGTTTATACCCACCAAATCTCAAAATGTTGGCAAGGTTGTATAAAGATTAAAATTAACATACAATAACTATTATATTTTCTAAAGTTTACTAACAACTAAAGTAAAAAAGTTAGCTAACTCAGCCTGGGTTGTGAGAGAAGAGAGGAAGAGGAAGCACTTACAGCAAACTATATACAAAACATGACCATGCAATGTGGTGGAGAGATCAAAAGGAATTCTGGGAAATACAATGAAATTCTTATGTGGTTCAAAGGTACAAAATCTCCACTTATACAGTTGACTGATTGTTTTATTGGTTCTATCAATTGAAGAAAGTGATGAAGAAAGTGTTAATATTGAAAAATAATTTTTGTTTTATTGGTTCTATAGGTTGAAGAAAGTGATGAAGAAAGTGTTAATATTGAAAAATAATTTTTAAATTATATATAATTATTATTATTATTATTTTATTGGGGAGAGCTGATTATTAAATATAAACAACCATGCCTTTGTTCTTTCAACTCCCATGTGGGTACCTCGATCTTGGGTGATTGAATTTACAACGTTATAAAGGGTTCCTCATCTTATTATTTCTTGTATACAATGCTATGGAGACTCGAATACTGACTATTAAATGCTTCTGTTCTCTGATTTTTACCTGTTTAATTTTGTTTTTAAAAAGTCTAATTATATGGCTTAAATGTAATACCTCTAGTAGATTCTGTATGTAACCCCATGGAATTTAAATATCTCTCTTTTGAATCACATCCATTATCCCACATCTATTACAGATCATGGAACAAGAATATTTATGCATAAATAACAAATTTTATGTTATTTTCCTCCATCATTAATACCATTTTCTTGAAACTGTTTTATCATTTTTAATTTTATAGAATCTTGTTTAGAGACATTTATTTGCTTTGTTTAGCATTAAATATCAACATAGATCACTATTTTCTTAGTATAAGGTATGAAAATTATAGATAAAATATTTGAGGTTTCCTTATCATCCTGCATTTTGGTTAAAAATTCTAACAATATTTAGAGCTTTTTTTTTTTTCTGGTGCCTAAGGAGTGATTAGTGGAGCCTCTTTTTCAAACAACATAATTGCAATGGCTTCATAGTAAATTAAAGCAGCATTTATTTAGAACTCAAGAGTCCTAGAGGACATTAAGCCCAACTCTTGTGTCATAGTTGAGAAGTCAAAAGGTCTCCAGAGATGCTGTGGCATAGGTCAAAAGAGAAAGTGCAAAGATTTGAACCCACACTTTTACTCTAAATACAATGCAATTTGCACTATAGTACTCAATGTCTCTTGGTCAACCCCAGGCTTTAAGAATTAAGAACTTTAGAAGATATCATTCAATGTTTGCATAATTTGGCTTATGAATCATAAAAACTTGAGAATAAGATTATATAGTAGAAAAACCAAATAACATTTATTTTTACATGAGTCCTGTTTAGTTTTTCCAGTTTTTATAATGTAAGGTCTGATGTAATCCTTGGTTTCCTATTCAAGCCCCAGGCAATGACTGACCTTAGTTTTTGTCACCAGAATCTGTGGGCAGTTCTGCCACTGCTACTGCAAGCAGCCAGTACAGATCCCTCTATGACTGCAACCAGGGATTCTACTCTCCGGGTAGTGACCACAGTTGATGAAGTACCAGGCCCTCTGTAACCACACTCACTGTTGTGCACTCCTTCCTCAATCTTCCTCTCTTACTGCCACAGCCTAGGAGACAGCAGGTGTCCAGTTCATTTTCCTTGGGAGTCTGAAGGTTAATATGTACATCCAACTGTTATAAATTCTTCTGGTCTCCATATTTTTCTTTGTTTTTTCCTTTTTTTCTTGTCTTGGAAACGACTTATCCTCCTTGTTTCACTTCCTTTGGAGAATAGATGAGGAGGAGGAAAAGAAGGATGGTGTTGGGGTTGTGAGTTTGTAGCCTATTGACCTCTAATCCAAGAGGATTCAAGACATGGTAGGTAAAGGACTGATCTTACAGTCAGGAAAATTTGGGGTCAAATTCTGCCTCTGAAAAATACTTGTTGTGGAGTCACTGGTAATTATTTTATTATTGTTATTTTACTTCTCTATGCTTGGGGTAACTCTATAAGACTGTAGATTATAGAGGAGTTGCCCTGTGTGCATTGATGAAGGTAATGGTGGTCATTCTCTTCTCTGTCTCTATCTAGCTTCCATTAATTGAAATAGAAAAGAGAGGATGTTTCTAAAAAAGGAAACTCAGAGAGATCAAAGAAAAATATGTAGTGGAGATAAATCTAGAAATTTACGCTCCTATTTAATCTAGAACTTCCTTCAATGCCTGTTTTCTTTAAGGGTTTCTATTGTTTAGTGAGATGGGCATGGGGGAGAGGGGATTGGCACAATGGGGTGAGGATGTGGTAAGCCATGCATTCTTCTTTCTGGCCTTTTCTGATTAGGCTAACTTTACTTCCATGCCTCAGTTTTCTTGCTATCCTAGAAATTCTGTCAGTGCCTGGACCTTCTCTCATGAGAATATCTCTCTACCTCTCAGATACTTTTTTTACTATTAATGAGCTCTTCCCAGGTAATCAATTTTTTGAAAGGTCACAGGATGGACATTCCACATTGGCCTTCCAGCTTTTTCTTTAAACCTTTCCATTTCTTTTTGAACATTCCTCTTAAAATTCCACATCCTTGATGTCCCAGACCATCTTTCTTTTTCTTAGTATTTATGTGCCTAGCACTTTGCATAGCATCCCTATAACTCATAGGATGAAGACAGTGCAAAAATACTTATGTCATCTTTTTTTTTGCCCTTATGATCAAAGAACTGGAAACAAAAAATGCCCCTTATTTGAGTAATAAATAAGCAAATTGTAGTATATGAAGGCAACAGAATATTATGATGTCATAGATACTGAAAGGGACTATTTTAGAGAAACATTGTGAAGTAATACAGAGCAACTTCAGAAAAACCATAAAAACAGTTATATAGTAACAACAACATATTTCCTCTGGAAATTCTGTTCTTTCTGTGTATTTTATAATACTTTATAATGATCCCTTTCTGTTATCTGTTTTTCTTGGTAACCCTATTATTTCCCTTCTCTTTTTCAACCCTAATCTCTCTCCCCCACATCCCATGAAAAGAATAAAAACAAACATTACTTTCAAAGTAATCCTATTTATTATTCAAATTACATATCTTTTTCAGAGTAAGCAATATACCTATTCTTTCAACAATACACTAGTCTATTATTTGGAAATAGGTTTCAGATTAGCATAGAACTTTTAAGTTATTGATTCTTCCATATCATTTTGGCAGAAATTTTAAATAAGCACACACATACATGCCTTGGATTATTTGGATTAGTTGGATTTCCAAGTCATTAAAATGTACTTTTGTTAGAAAACATGGTTTGGATCTTTCAAGAGTCAAAGCAATAAAATGATTATTATATCAATATTTCCATCATTAATAACACAAAATTATACATTTCCATATAATTTACAATTTATGAGTATAAAAAACTTATTTCCTATTGTGAAAATGAGATTAACTCTCCCCCTGCCCTTTTTAAAATTTAATCACCAAAAGTGTACACACCCCACTTATCCTAAGTGGGGAACGTCTGTGACACAGTCTGTGACACAATTTTGATGAATCAAAATTGACTGACTGCCCCCTAAGCAGTCCTAAGCAAAGCTTTAGCTATAATTGGTGCACGTAAAATAGAAGGAAGGCACATGAAGTGATGAAAGGAATGGTTTTTAAAAGTGGCCAGAACTTCCTGGGATGCTCTCTTTCACCTTGAACTAGACCCTGGAGGAGCTCTAGCTGATGACCTTGCACTGCTTTCTTTTTGAACTACCACATGGTGAGTGAAAAAGACTGACTCCTTCATGGATTTTCTGAAGGGACTATCCTCAGGAGAGGCCTTCCCTCTTATGAAAGGCTTTATGGTTGAAGCCCTTGCTTTATTCATCACCGGGCCCTCAGCACAATAATTAGCCCTGCCTGTGTTGGTTGAGTCAGGGGCAGGAACAAAATACTTAGTGTGTTAAGTAGATATCTTGCCATATCCTCTCTCTGATTTTCTTACTTTCACTCTCTCTTCCTATTTGTAAGTAAACTATCATAAAAGTCATTCTGACTTGAGGCTTTCATTTTGAATTAAGTACTTCATTCCTGGTGACCCTACTCTGAAAAATTTAGTCCAAACTTTTATTTTTACCCCTTATACATTTCTTCTCTCTTACACTATGTTCATAATTTATGCTTAGCAATTATTTTCCAGTACCTGGATTTTGAGATTTTCTTTCAGATTGTCTTGGAAATTCCCATTTGTGGGTTTGTAGCTTGAACTCCTTCTTAGTTAAGAAGACTAAGTTTTTCAAGAAAGTCTAGTTGGCAAAAACAACTAATTTTGATTCTAAGTTATAATTTATTCTGCTATAAAATAATGCCAAATTACATTTTTTAAACTTTTAAAAAAGCCTCTTGAAAAATGTTCCAATTTTAAATGTTTGGAATTTAATCTCTCCTGTAAAAATAGAAACTTATCTGGATTGTCTAGTGATTATATTATTTAACATTTAAGATGAAAAAGAATTCTGATGAAGCTAAAACAGTCTTTTTGCCCTCAAAAAGCTGATATTCTTTTTTTTTTAACCCTTGTACTTCAGTGTATTGTCTCATAGGTGGAAGACTGGTAAGGGTGGGCAATGGGGGTCAAGTGACTTGCCCAGGGTCACACAGCTGGGAAGTGGCTGAGGCCGGGTTTGAACCTAGGACCTCCTGTCTCTAGGCCTGACTCTCACTCCACTGAGGTACCCAGATGCCCCAAAAAGCTGATATTCTTATAGGAAAGAGGCAGACATTTTCATCTAATTAGTTTTTTCTTCTCAACATTTATTTAAGCCTTAAATAAAGAAATTAATTTAAGAGAGCTATAGCATGGATTACCATGAGTAAAGCTCCATCTCCTCCTATTTATATTGTTTTTGGATATGTACAGGTCTACCTTAGCATAATCTAAAAAAACATTGTGTTAGCTAGCAACCTTTTTGCCTTCTATTGCATAGAAGTGACAGAAATGAGAGAGGCTCAACTAGCTGTATTTATGAGCTACATCAGTGTGAAGCTTTACCCTTTATATAAAGCTTTATATCCCCTGGGACTTGGGAAAATTTTTTTGAGGTTAGGATCAATATCTAGTGAGTGCTAGACCTTTAAAAATATATGAGCTAACTCACCCAAGTAGCCAAATCCATTTGGGGCTACTCTGGTCTTGAGTTTACACTAACCATATAGATATTCTTTCTTATTCAATTCTTGCCCTATTTTCTTGCTGACTCATGAGGCTCAACTGGCTTTTAGCCTACCCTCTCAAATCCCATTCCTGCTGGCTCTGCAATAGTGCACTTTTCAGTCATGGACAATTTAGTATCAGGTAGCTGGCTTGAAATAAATCTTACTAGTGGGTGGGCACCACTAATAACCTTCTTGTCAGCAGGCTTGCCAAGGGATGGTTTATTCTTCAATGAGTATTTTATCCATGAAATTCACATGATCATTTCCTATTATTTTGCTTGGTTTTAAGGAAAAAAAATAAGCTAGCCTCTTCACATTTTCTGCAATATATAGTGGGGTACAGTGGCTTTGAAGCTACTGAAAAAGAGCACTGGCTTTGAAGTCAGAGGCCTAGCTTCAAATACAACCTCTGATGGACACCAAAAGTCACGAAATGTTCACGAGCCTTCGTTTTCTCATCTGGAAATTGAAAGGAATGGACTTGGATAGTCCTTTAAGTTCTAAATCTATGACTCACTTTTGGCAAACATAGAAATCATTGGAAATTATGTAATTACTGGAAATCACTGAATAGTTTGGATAATTATGATGCTAGAGCTTAGGAGGATTAATTAATACATAAGGCCCCAGTTATGTAATTAGTAACCTATAAATAAGATTCAGAGGATCTATCAAGAGGAAAGTTAGTTTAGCAAATAAGGAAAAATGTGGGAATTTTATTTTTGAAGTTTCCCATTTCCTTTTCTTAGCTGGATTTCTGACACTACTCTGGGAAAATATGCCTTTTTTTTTTTTTTTTTTACTGATTCGTTTATACTTAATTCCTTTTTTGAAATCTTTGGAATCGTTTCTTCATAATCCTTAAGAACAGGGAAATCTACTTTGCCAAGTGTGAATTAACCCATAAGCCAACAAATTATAATCATATTCTAAATATATACACTGTCATTCTAGGCCAGAAGAAATCTATATACTATGACCCGATAGAATAAGAGAAAGAAACATATGTAGAATAGTCATATAGACAGACAGATAGACACACATACTAACACATACAAAACAGAGACAGAGATACAAGGTGAGAGGCAGCAAGAAAAGAAAATCCCAAAGCAAGAATGAGGACCAAGGGCAAGTAAAAAAATTATATATATATATATATATATATATATATACACACACACATCATAAAATGAGAAAAATCACTTTCTTGAGAGATGTCACCTTTAAAAAAATACACAGGGGGCACCTGCGTTGCTCAGTGGATTGAGAGCCAGGCTAGAGACGGGAGGTCCTAGGTTCAAATCTGGCCTCAGCCACTTCCTAGCTGTGTGACCTTGGGCAAGTCACTTGACTCTCATTGCTTCCCCTTACCACTCTTCTGCCTTGGAGCCAATACACAGTATTGACTCCAAGATGGAAGGTAAGGGTTTAAAAAAAATACACACTAACATGCACATAAATAATCTAGGAATAGTCATTTCCCTCAAATTTTCATTCTATGACTACTACATACTTTATTTATGAATATTATAAAAAAGAAATGTGAAATTATCACATGTTCTCTGTACTTTACTATTGAAAAGATGAAGGACCACTTCTTTTAGAACATATCAGAAAAATATTAAAAACCATACCGCTGAATTGTCTGAATAAAATTAGTTTTATTTGTGGATTTCTCAATCTTTTAACTTGTTTTTTTTTTTCAGAAAAAGCACATGCAAAAAAGACACATAATAACACACAAGTTATCTATCTATGTCTATTTTCTGACTTCCTGTCTGTCTATCTATCTATCTATCTATCTATCTATCTATCTATCTATCTATCTATCTCTGTCTTTCTATCTATTTATCTATGCCACTCTAAGTTACATAGAACACTGAGAAGAGAAAAATTTGACCAGCCAAAACACAACAATTAGAACATGAAATCTGGTCAGTCATTTTTACCTTCCACTTCTTCTCCCTCCTTTCCCTCCTTCCTCTCCTCTCTTTCTTCTCCTCTACTACCTCATCTGTCTTTCCCTTTTCCTCTCTCACTCTTTCCACTTCTTCCTCTCCCCATCTTCTTTCTCCTTTTTTCCTCCTACATGCAGAAAAAAAGATTTTGTCTGGAAAACTGCCATATTCACTGTTATGATCTATTATGTGAATGTTGAATTATGAGTCCTTCAATTAAGCTGTTGTTAAGCAATTGATATGCTTGGTCAACTTCACTGATGATATCAACTGAATAATTGTTAAAAGTTATTACAAAAGTTTTCATCTCACAAGATTTACACAAAGATTACAAAAAATAATAATTCAGCTTTTCCAATGTTTCAGTCATTAAAATAGTACCATTAATGACACAGAAAAATTTTGAATAATTAATTAATTAAATAAAATTTAATATTTTTATTTCATCTTTACATTATTGTTTTAAATGTATTCATTTTATAATTCTTATAATAATAAACACCTGTATGCAACTTGTAAATGAATATTTGTTGGGGTTTACTGCTCATTTTTGTTGTTACAGATAATATGTAGCACCAGAAATGTTTTTAGATTATTGATCTAGACAATAGCCATGCTTATAATATCTTTTGTCCACTGTTTATAAGTAGTCTAATTTTTTGAGTCTTTTTAGATCTCATTCAAATGGTTTTGTAAGGTTATTTGCTCACAAATGACAGCAAAGAACCTCTCCATTTGTGAAAAATATCTACTACAAAATAAAAAGACTTGGAATAAATTCTCCTGAGCAAACTGACTTCATTGTGAGAACCACAAGTCACAAAAGCCAGGGTCTACAGACACACTCAACATAATCTGACACTGAACATTACAACTTATAGATATTTATATTTTATGCAAAGGAATTTAATATTGAGATACCTTATATGAGGGCAAGACAAGAAACAGAACAGAAAAGGGTCTAATTTTGACATCAAATGCCACTGTACCAGGTTTGTGGTTTGTGGTTAGGTATCTTTATTTCAGATCTATAGTCAGGTACTTTATATCAGGTTTTCTCTTGTGACAGGTCCCTGGAGATTGATACAAAAGTGTTCTGTGTCAAGAGCATGCTATAAAGGAACTAAAATGTTATTTACAAGAAATGTAATTTTATTCCTAGAATTTATAACATGATCACTAATTCTTAATTCTTATGCTTTGTTATTTAGTCAACTAATAATAAGATCTACCAGTTACTGTTAGTTCCAATAGTTACAACTGAACAGATTAATTAACAAGAATGATCAGAAGCCATTTAATTGCAATTTTTGCTTTACACTATTGATTTGGAATCCATATTTGATAACCTCCATGAAAAAGCCAAATTCCTTTGGCTGAGCATGTATACATTCCTCTGTCTTCTGCCTTCCTTAAATGCTAATCATTAATATAATATCACACAAAGTTAGCTCTTTTGTTGTTTCAAATGTTTATGTATTATTTTAACACATGCATGAGTAATGTTTTATTGAAGGAAAGCCTTTTCTACCAAATCTTGCTCTAACAAATAATGGACAAATAGCTGAAGAGCTATGACCAGCCCAGCAGAAGAGATAACAGAGAAATCAATAGCTGGGGGAGCATAATCTAGCTAGACAAAACAGATGCAAGCCTCCCCAAAAGAAGCTAGCCAGTCCCAACATCCTCAAAGTGCAAAAAGAGGGATTCATAAATAGTCAAGAACCCAAACACCACAGAAGGTAACACTGCAAGCTTGGAATATCACTCCCTTCACCCCAGGAGCAGAGTAGACCCCCAACGGGAAGAGGGATAATAATAATAAGTATAGAAATAAACAAAAGTCATAGAAAAATGTAACTTGGGAAAGTTGATTTAGTGAAAGTAAAAATAAAGTATAAATTCAGAAGAGGACAACAATGGCAAAAAGGAAATGTGAATGAGATAGGATATCAAGCCAAAAGAACTCTTGGAAGAACTTGAATAGAAGTTTAACAATTAAATTAAAAATAATAGGAAAATTCAACAACTTGGAAACTAGAATGGATCAAATGAAAATGTCAACAAAAATAAATAAATAAATGAAAACTGAAGAAAACAATTCAATAATAAAGAAAAACCAATGAAGAAAATAATTCCTTAAAGATTAGAATGGGCCAAATGGATAAGGAAACACAACAGGTGTAAGGATGGGAATTGTGCAAGGGGGAGGGTACAAAATGAGCCAGAGAAGGGGTGGCTGGCAGTTGAGATCAGAGAGAATTCTGGGAAGGCTCCTGAGGAGGAGGAAGGAGGGAAGGGCATCCAATGGAGGATTGAGGAGGGAGAACAACCCAGCTAGGGTCTAGTCCTGAGGGCTTCCTGAGGATCTTTCTTTGGACATTGAAACCCCGATTTTCTGGTCAAAAATTCCATTGCATCTCACCCTGCAAGACTTCAATCATCAAGTCAGTTAAGTTTTTGGAGTCCATTTTGGTAGTGATCTCTTAGTCTCCTTCCCCCATTACCAACCTTGCTGAGAGACCCTCTTTCAGTCAAAACTTAAAATTATAGAAAGGGAAAGAAATAGAAACAGAAGGAGAAGGAGCGAGAGGAGAAGCTTAGGAGTGGGAATCAATAAGGTTCCCACGTAAGCGATGGACTCCATAGGAACAGAGAAGAGGACACCCAATATCCCTCTGCCCTTCACCCCTTTCCCCAATTCCTAAATTGTGAAATAATAAAAGCCATTCATTAGTCAGATAGAATTCCAGAGTGCCTGAGAGACAACAAGGGAGAGGGGAACCACAGCTTGGTCTGGCTGCCTCCATCTTGGAGCCAGACCACCCGCTGGGAAGTTGACTCACCTCAGGGGAGGCTTGTGTGAACCCTGCCCTCATTCAGAATCGGATTGGGGGTAACACATACCTCATCTTATAGGGAAGCCTTGCCCCCACCTCCTGTGGGGCAGCATGACCATCTGGGTCCCCAGTTTTGGGGTGATACCCCCTCAAAGTCTCCCAGTGTATATTCAGTGGGAGGGGAGAGCTAGAAGAGAGTCTCACGACATAGACTTTCTCTCTCTGCCTTCTATCATAACATTGGTTATTGGCTCTGTTTATTGTTAATACACAGGTTGAGGAAGTAAATAACTACCTAAAATTAGAATAAAGAAAATTAAAGTTACTGATTCCATAAGGCATCAAGAAACAATAATGCAAAATCAAAAGATGAGAAAATAAAAGAAAAAATTAACTACCTCCCTAAAAAAAACAAATTTCCTGGAAAATAGATCCAAAATAGCTACGCTAAGCATCATCAGAATACCTGAAATCTATGAACAAAGAAAGAATTTAGATATCACATTACAAGAAATCATCCGGGGAAAATGTTCTGATATCCTCAAAGAGAGGAAATAGAAATTGAACAAATTAACAAATTGCCTCCTGAAAGAGACCCTAAAATAAAATATCCCATGACTAACATAGCAAAATATAAAAAAAACAAACTTCCAGACCAATGAAAAGAATTTCAAGCAGCCAGAAGGAAACAAATCAAAACTTGTGGAGCCCCAGTAAGGTTTACACAAGATCTATGAGCTTGGAAGATGTGGAATATAATATTCTGAAAGACAAAGCATATATAACCAAGAATCACGTACTCAACTACATTAAGAATAATCTTGCAGGAGAAAAAAAGAGATATTTAATGAAATTGAGGACTTCAGTTATCCTATTAAAAAAATCACAAAAGAAACAATGACCCAATTCACTCCTCAAAAGAAGCATAGAAAAGTAAACAGGAAGAGGAAACTTGAGGGTTTTCATGAGGCTGAACTGAAAACATTTATATATGGGAAGGTGATGATTAAGATACTTAAGATATCTATGATACTTCAGATATTTAAGGTGCTTAATGTAATCAAGATAAATAAAGTACTTAAAATAATTAAGAATTTTATCATTATTAGGAGAATAAAAAGGATTATACATAGAAAGAAAGAAGGAAGTAAGCTGAATAGGAGCAAAAAAAATCAAGGAACAGGAAAGAAGACAATCTGGGGAAAAGAGAAAAAGAAAGATAGAAAGTGTTAAATTATTTTATATGAAGGGGTATCTAAGATCAGTACAGTGGAGAAGAAGAAGGAAGATGAGACAAGCAATGCTTAAATTTTACTCTCATCAAAATTAGTACGAAGTGGAAATAACACATAGTTCTGACCAGCTGTAGAAATTTACCTTATCCTATAGGGAAGTAGGAAGGAAAAAGAAATAAGAGGTGGAGGAAGTAGAGAAATAAGGAAGGTGAAATGGAGAAGGCAGTGTTTAGAAGCAAAACTTTTGTGAATATGGAAAAGTCAAAAAGAAAAAGAGAAAGGGTAAATGGGGTAAAATAAGATAAAAGGAAGAATTTGGAGCAGAATCTATTATGCTTCAACCAAAGTAAAGCAATAGTTACTGATATACAAATACATATTTTATATATTTTCACTTGATATTACAAGTATCAGTTTGTAAATTATTAAAGCAGGAGGCTAAGACTAGTAGTCTCAGGTTGAAGGTAACTGGCAGGTCTCAAATCCAAAGGTGAGTAAGGGAAATGTTTTTCCTCAAGCATGCAAAAATTTCTCCTGGTTTAAGGGACTGATGAGAGAAATTTGTTCCAAAAGCCATGAAGGAAGCACCTGTGCAGCACTTGTAGCTTGCTCAGGCAACAAAGACACCAAGGTCATCTTCTGCATCTTGGGCTATTGACAGTAGTTCTGACTTTTGACTTGCTGCTGGAATTCAGGTACTTTGGATGGGAAAGTACAAATTTTTGCAACTCTGCCTCACTTTAAATCCAATTTGTATGCAAGTCAGCATCACCCCATATTGACATTGGTCCTTGTAAGAGTTAAATTTAAAGGATTTGGGATTACTTTGAGAGGTAAAAGATCAGAATTAGATAAAAGGATAAAAATAAAATAGCCTAATCTAAACTACCACATGGGTGGTCTCAGCCTGGTCACTGCAGCAACTCCCCCACTGTGGTCACCTAAGATAGATAGCCTACTACCTTACCTTGAACCTTTTAACTTCCCTCTCCCACCCAGGTCAAATTCAATCATGTCCTGTGACCTAACTCCAGGAACACAGGGACACGTGATCCTGGGAGAGGATCCCCTTCATACATCCTCTTGGAAAACAAAAGATAAACAACAACAAAAATATGTAATGTATATGTGTATATACAAACACAAACAAATGCAACTAAATACACATCTGTTTAATATTATTTTGTTTTCCTTGCATATATGATTATATCACCAATTTAATAAAAAAAATCAGTGTGTAAAGTACTTCCTAGTGTTATATAAATACTGGAGTTTTGAAATTATAAGTTGTTATTGGGGATTTGGAAGGGAGATAATATGGGGATTAGGTAGGCTGTAATAGGGAGATGCAGGATATAATATGAGGCTGAAGCTAGGGGTAATAACTGGTAGGATCAGGGAATAAGACAAGACAAGGGATCCAAGGCTGGAGGTAATCAAGTGAATAGACTAGTTAGTAGGGAATACAGAATAGGATTTAGGCTAAAGACAAACATTGAAGGGAAATAGAATGAAATTAACTACAGGCTTTAGTTAATATCACAGGAAGGGACTTGTTTTGAAGTTACACTTCCTTCAAGATGGATACCCCAGCTTCCCTCAAACTCAGAGTATGTTGATTCTATTCCTCTTCTTCCCTTTCTTACTAATTAACTAATGAAGTAACCAAAAGTTCTGTTTAAACACAAAGGGGTTTATTATCTTCTCAGTTTAGATTGTCAGGGTAAAAGGATCAAGGAAGCCCTAATAGCTGCTTAGAGAAACCTCAGGTGGGGGAAGGGAAGCAGGAATGGAGTCTGAGAAAGGTTCTGCTTTACTCAGCTCTCAAGGTGATTTTGAAATCAAAAGGGATTAGGATGATAGATATAAAACCTCTCTAGATAAAGTATTGCAAGGGTAGGGCTAAACTCTCACAGATTTGAACTAACTCTCTGATTCACTCTTCTTATTCACTCCTTTCAGACATTTGAGTAAGGGAAATTAAGGTAGGAAGTGAGGTAGGGTAGAGAAATTCAAAGGGTTTATCTAAATTAACAAATCTCAAAAAACACTCCAAAGCTAGGCTCGGTTTTCAATATCAAGAAGGAGAAGAAGGAGCTCAGCTGGACCCTGGTTCCCTCCACGAGTTCCCACGTCCAACTAAAACTTTTTCCCAAGATTCTAAACTCCTAACTGACATAAGAACTCAGACAAAGCCTGCAAAACTGTTATGCCCCTCCTCTCTGTACTACAAATTATAGATTTGTCATGATATATAAATTAAATTAACCGAATTCTATTACTTTTGAAATCTAGGGAATACTATGGTTGTGAGTATGTAGATGGCTTGCCCACATTTTGACAATATTTTATCCTGGAAACTTTCAACTTCTGATTCCAAGTTTCTACAGTTGTATCAACACAAATGGTGCTCAGTCATATCTCAGTCATAGGGTAGATCGGAAGAGGTTTGAGCCAATCATTTCTCACAGACTTTCTATGTCTAATGAATCCATGAGTACTTCTGTGACTAACTCCTGGGAATTGTCTAGACATGTCAGTTCAAAGATGCTTTTTCTTCCCTCCCAAAATTTTCCCTTCTTCCCCCATCCCACTCCTTATACTTTTTTTTTGGTTTATTTTGTATTTTTTCCTGATTACAGGTTAATACAATTTTTAATAATCATTTTTTGATACTTTGTGGCCATGTTCTCTCTCTCCCTGATGTTTTACAGTATTGCAGATAGTATAATATAAGTTGTGCATGTGTTATCATATAACATAAATTTCCATGTTTCTCATATTGTGAAAGAAGATACATGTTGCTTATACATTTTTTCATTCTACTCTAACAAAAAAACCCATGCAAATTACATAATGCACTTATGAAGCCAGTCCAATGTCACTGTCTGCTGAAGTCTGTTACACTGATAGCATACACTTGATCAAAGAGCTAGGCAAAGGGGACCATAAAATTTCCAAATCGAAACTTCAATTTGTGAAGGAAAAGTAAATTATTTAGGATTCATCCTAGAGAAAGGCTCCAGAAAAATTCCCCCAAAGAGAACACAAGATATACAAAATTTGAGTTTGCCTAAGACCAAAAAGCAACTCAGGGCAATCATAGGAATAATGAGCTTCTGTAGAAACTGGATTCCAGGTTACGATCACATCGAAAGACCTCTGAAAGAGCTAACCAAGAAGGAAGTTCCAGAACTATTAAAGCTGATTAAAGAACATATCCATGCATTAGAGAAATTGAAATCACTTACTCTATCAGCTCCAGCCCTAGGTATCTCTGATCATGACAAACCATTCCTACTTTATGTGCATGAAGACAAAGGGATAGCCTCCAGTGTTCTCACACAAAAAATAGGGAATAGACTTAGACCAGTTGCTTACTTCAGCTCTAAGTTAGATTCAGTGACTTCGGGTATGCCTAGTTGTTTAAAAGCCATAGCTGCTGTAGCCATCATGATTAGAAAGTCTTCATCCTTGGTATTAGGGAGTAAACTGAAAGTATTTTCCCAACACCAAGTGGAATCTACTTTAAGAAACACCAACTTGCAGGCATTCACTTCTCAGAGATTATCAAGATACCAAGCAATCATGTTGGCTAGTGAAAATATAACTTTTCACCGGTGCAGAAACTTAAATCCTGCTACTCTGATTCCAGATTTACCTCTGGAAGGAGAAAGTCTACACATCTGTGAAGATGCACTTAACATTATGCATAAAACAAGACCTGATTTAGACAATAAGCCAATGAAAGACCCCGATATTACCTTATTCACAGATGGATCGTCATATATAGTAGACAATCAGAGATATACCAGAGCAGCCGTAGTGACAGCCTCTGAGACCCTTTGGTACTTATCATTACCATCTAGCATGAGTGCTCAAGGAGCAGAATTGGTGGGTCTGATTTACGCTCTAAAAATTTCAGAGAATCTCAAATCTAACATTTTTACCAATTCTCGTTATGCTTTTCTGAGTGTCCATCATTCTGCTAGAATATGGAAAAATCAAGGTTTCATTACATCAAATGGCAAACAAATAGCGAATGGCAATTTAATTAATCAGTTGTTGGATGCAATCCAATTACCAGCCCAAGTGTCAGTTATCCATTGCAAAGCTAATACAAAAACCCAAGGACCAGTGGAATTAGGGAATAAACATGCCAACATCACAGCCAAATACGCAGCAAAGTATGGACCTCTTACAATTCTGAACTTATCTTTGGTGGAGGAAGAAGATCTCAAAAATGCATACTCCCCAAAGGAAGTGAAGGATTGGAAGAAACATCACGGTGCATACCTTGTTAATGGAGTTTGGTAAGGAGCAAATGGAAAACCTATGTTACCTAAATCCTTATATTACATCTTTTGCAATGAACTACACCAGAAAGGGCATTATGGAAGTCTGAGCATGGCAGATTCTATAAATAGATATTGGAATGCAAGGGGCATATATGAAGTTGCTATGAGAATTTCACAGAGGTGCAAAATTTGTATGCATTACAACCAGACAATCACAAAAGTTCATAGTCTAGGAGGAAAACCTTTAGCTTACACACCATTTGAATGCTTACAAATTGATTACATCACAATGCCAAGGAGTAAAGATTATAGATATGCTTTAGTAATAGTGGATAGATTAACTAAATGGCCAGAAGCTTTTCCAGCAAAGTGTAACACCTCAGCTTTTGTTGTGAAAATCTTACTAAGAGAATTAATACCTAGATTCTCTATACCATTACATATTGCATCAGATTCTGGGTCCCATTTCACAAATAAGATTCTAGCTACAGTTTATGAAACATCAGTAATTAAGAGACATCTTCACTCAATATTTAGACCTCAGTCCAACGGACAGATTGAACGAGTTAATAAATCTCTGAAAAATCTCGTGGTAAAATTATGTGCAGAATCTCACATGAAATGGCCTGATGCATTGCCATTAGCACTATTCCACCCAAGAAGCCAACCCAACAGCATCACACATATTTCACCATTTGAAATGCTGTATGGACATCCACCATTCCATGGCAAAGCACCTCAAAGCATTCACAAATTATCATACCCAGGTATGGAATGCAAACTATACGAATATATCAAATTGCTCAAGCAACGATTAAATCAACTTCACAAATTAGGCTTGATACATCAAAGAGTACCTTTTGATTTTTATCTACACAACTTTCAACCCGGAGATTATGTTTACACCAGAAACTTCGCTAGGAAGTCTGTGTTAGAACCCAAGTGGCTTGGACCTTTCCAAATAATTTTAACAACTCCAAGTGCAATTAAAATTGAAGGAAAGGATCTGTGGTTCCATGTCACTCATGTCACGCCAGCAAAAGACATGTCCAAACAACAACCACAAGAACCAGAAACTATACAACACAAAGATCAATTAGCACCAACTGATCAATCAAGTCCTCAGAAAATCCAAAATCTATACATAAGACCATTGAGACGGAGCAGCAATCAGAACAACAATCAGAGCATGAGTCAGAATCAGAAGTAGATCAAGAGCCAGTAAACAATCAAATTTTACTCCCAAATGATTATCCCAATCTCAATCACTTAGAAGAATCATCTGTAAACAATTATGACAATGGAGAAGAATCAATGAAAGAAGAAGACACAGCATTTGATTTGCAATCAATACCAGATCTAGAAACTGATGACGACGAATGAATGAAAGCACAAAGACTTAATCATGAACTTTTTTTTTGTTACCTATAATAATCATCTTTATTAAAATCACAAAAGGAAAGAAGAAGAGAAAATAATCATATATGATAGACATTTAAAAATTTGTTCTTGACCCAAGTCAGAAGGTGACAAGCGCTGGTGCATCAAAAAACACAAGTAGAAGTTGACAAGTGCTGGTGCATCAAACACAAGTGAGGCATTGCTGACTTTGCAGATCTTCACGAGGACAGCAAACCTGAGAACTACAAAGACATCCATGACCAAATACATCTATTGTAAGAAGGACATCCACACTGTGAAGAGGAACATCGGATCAGTGTTGGACACATGTATTTGGAAAGAGAGAACTTACACCCAACAAAATTCTCACTGCACCCAACCCTAGATTCCATCCAAGCAGTACATGCTATTTGCAAAAGAATTCCGGAGGAGTAAGTATGTAACACCTCATTACACAGATAAGTCATTAGTCAACACATAAAACATTTTCCTGACTTCACATTTACATGTGAAACAAAAAACTTACACTTAAGAGAGAAGGGTATATCTACCTTAGTAAAGAATGTCTCTTACTCTGGTTCAGACACCTTCTACTCAAATCACCTGACATGTCATGTAAATATGTAATTTTGCTTAC
The DNA here is from genome assembly GCF_016433145.1 of Gracilinanus agilis. Lineage (NCBI taxonomy): Eukaryota > Metazoa > Chordata > Mammalia > Didelphimorphia > Didelphidae > Gracilinanus > Gracilinanus agilis. Next base: position 567,502,144 of record NC_058130.1, on the reverse strand, counting down.
TAACCATTAGCAATAAGTTTTACTAACACACAGGGACAGTTTAGTTAGTTTAGTAAGTTAGTACAGGTACAGATTTTCCTATATTTTATTTGTAAATATTGTACATAGCAAAGGTCTATGGTTTAACCAATAGACTTACAAAAATATAGTCTTACTTATTATTACTAACATTTCTAACATAGGCATAAGTGTACTAACTTATTCATACACTAACTTTAGCAAGAGAACTAGAATTTAGAAACATATTTGCAAAAATATTTGCAAAACTTTTCTTCGTTAATATTTTCTGATTAGTTCATAAAATTAGATAGATGCATAGATAGGATTCATTACTTTGTTCTAGTTAGCAAAAATTAGCCTTAAGAATATTTGTGAATGTTTAAAATGTAATTTGGTTTCCTTTCTGTTCAAAATTTTTTTTGCAAAACTGAAATCCCCATTCCTTTCCTATGCTTTTACCTTAACCCGTCTTAGTTTTAGCTTAGTTTAGTTTTAGCATAGTTTAGGAGATAGCAACCTTTTATTATTTTGCAAACTTAGTTAGGGATAAGAGCTTAGTTAGAATTTAGCTTAGTATAAGAGTAGTAATCCCTTAGACTTTAGTAACTATTAAAATGGTGCTAGTTGCACATTTTGAAAAGAAAAGGGGCACTTGTAGTACAGAGAGAGGGGGGTCATGACAGTTTTTTCAAGCTTTGGCTGAGTTCTGAAATCAGTTAGGAGTTTAGAATCTTGAAGGAGAGTTTCAGTTGGTTTGGGGATCTCGTGGAGAGAGAGTCAGACCAGCTGAGCTGCTTCTTTGCCTATCTGTAGAATTGAAAATTGAGTCTAGTTTTGGAATTTTTATTTAAGAATTGTTAATTTAGATAAACCCTTTGTATCCCCATACCCTACCTCATTTCCTACCTTCCTTCCCTTACCTTAAATGTCTGTGAAGTGAATAAGGAGAGTAAATCAGAGAGTAGGTCAAATCTGTGAGGGGTTTAACTATAATTTGGCAGTATCTTATCTAGAAAGGTTAGTTAGTCATCATTTTATTCCCTTTAGACATCAAGAGCACCTTGAGAGTTGAGCTAAGGCAGGACCTTGCTCAGACTCCATCTCTGCCTCCCTTCCCCCACCTGAGGTTTCTTTAAACAACTGTTAGGGCTTCCTCAATCCACTTTTCTTGACAAATCATCCTTAAAGACAATAAACCCTTTTGTATTTCAACAGACCTGTTAGTTACTTTGTTAGTTAATTAGTAAGAGAGGGAAGAAGAGGGAAAGAACCAACATACTCTGGGCTTGAAGGGAAGCCGGGGTATCCATCTTGAAGGAAGGTGTAACTTCAAAACAAGTCCCTTCCTGTGAAATTAACTAAAGCCTGTAGTTAATTTCAGTTCAGTCTATTTCCCTCAGTTTGTCTTTAGTCTAAGTCCTAGTCTATAAACCCTGCTGTTTTTGCCTATTTAGATTAATTCATCCTCTCCCTGAAGATCTTTGTTCCCTTCAGTGCTATACTCCCTGACTTCAGCCCCATATTATATCCTGAATCTCCCTATTCCAGTCTACCTGTAACCCATATTACTTACCTAGCAAGTCCCTGACAACCTCCCTTCAAAATCTCCTTTTACCACACACCTTTCCCAAATTATCCCCATTACAATTTTTGTATAACTCAACACATTTTAATGTCTTACAGAGAACATGTTAGTCAAGCTTGTACTAAATTATGATATTTTTTGGATCACATAGGATTTAGATAATTCAATGAAAAATCAGAGAGAATTGGGGAAATCATAATTATGAAAACATAGAAAAACATTCAATTAAATAAAAAGCCAATTTGCTAATCTTAAAAATTGTAATTGAGAAGAATTCCATTTTGAAGGTCAAAGAGAAAGTATAAGCCACAAATGATTTGAGGAGCTAATGAACTGAAAAACAAGAGGCCATGAACCAAAGCTAAGAAAAGATAGTACACTAAGGGAGTTCATGAGAAATGTCTTCATGCAATGGGTCATTAGTGGTTGAAAGAACAAGTAATTAGCAGGAGAAAGCATCATTATAAAATCACAGCACTAAATCTTAAGTTTATTGGAAATCAGTAAATTCTATGTTGTCCTCCAGTGCCCAACTCTGTTCTAGGTTAACAGGATAATAATCTATCACTTGAAAAAAAATAGTGAAGAACTTCTTAACTGTAAAAATTTTATAGTCTTTCAAGGAGAGTGGTAGTGAAAAAATTAGCCTATTAGTAGTAGAAGGAAGTTTAAGTATGGATCTAATTTTTGACAGAAATGATAAAATTTTCAACATACACTATTAAAATCTAAATATATACATTGTCCTGTGCTAGGCAGTGATATAAAGAAGCCATAAAATAATACAGTCCTTTCCTTTAACTAGCTTGCCCTATATTAGTAGAATTTCATAAACTACACAAATGAAATAAAATTATTAAAGGAAGATGTGATAGGACAAAAAAGAAAGGCTAAGGAGATATCTCTTTTAGCTTGGGTATATCAGGAAAGGTTTCATGAAGGCCAAAAACATTAAAACTGTATTCTTCCTCTCCTCTCTTCTCTTTCTCTCCCTGTCTCTATTTTTCTGTCTCTCTGTCCCTGTACTTATCCCTGTTCCTGTCCCTGTCTGTGTGTGTCTATCATATCTTTTTCTCTCTGTTTCTGTCATAACTCTACCTTTCTCAGCCTGTTTCCTTGAACATAGGAAGTGATTAATAAATGCTTCTTGAAAGGATACTCAGTTGATCCAACCATTCTGGATGGCAATTTGGAACTATGCCCAAAGAGTGCTAAAAGACTGCCTGCCCTTTGATCCAGCCATACCACTGCTGGGTTTGTACCCCAAAGACATCATAAGGAAAAAGACATGTACAAAAATATTTATAGCTGTGCTCTTCATGGTGGCAAAAAAATTGGAAAATGAGGGGATGCCCTTCAATTGGGGAATGGCTAACAAATTGTGGTATCTGCTGGTGATGGAATGCTATTGTTCTCAAAGGAATAATGAACTGGAGGAATTCCATGTGAACTGGAACGACCTTCAGGAATTGATGCAGAGTGAAAGGAATAGAACCAGGAGAACATTATGTACAGAGATTGATACAATGTGGCACAATCCAATGTAATGGACTTTTCTACTAGCAGCAATGTCAAGATCCAAGACAATTCTGAGGGACTGATGAGAAAGATGCTATCCACATTTAGAGGAAGAACTGTGGGAGTAGAAACACAGAAGAAAAATAAATGCTAGATCACATGGGTTGATGAGGATATGATTGGGGATATAGACACTAAATGATCACCCTATTGTAAATATTAATAATATGGAAACAGGTCCTGATCAATGACACATGTAAAACCCAGGAAAATTGCATGTTGGCCATGGAAGGTGGTTGGGGGGAGGGGAGGGAAAGAACATGAATCTTGTAACTATGAAAAAATATTCGAAATTAATTAATTAAATTTAAAAAAGATAAAAAAAGAAAGAAAGGGTATTCAGGGGTGGAATCCTTGAGGGTCAGGTTTGATTGCCAGCCCATACATTATAAGCATGTGTTTCTTGACATTAATTTCTCATGAAGTCTATTGAATATTATTTTTATTTCCCCAAGAGATAATCAGACATAGTGGATAGAGTGTTAGACTTCATAGCAGGAAGACAAGGAAAATCCACTTTAAACACTCAGAAGCTATACAATTCTGAGCAAGTCATGTTGCTTCTCCAGACTTTGGTTTTTCTTTTTTTCATTTTTTTTTCAAACCCTTAACTTCTGTGTATTGGCTCTTTGGTGGAAGAGTGGTAAGGGTGGGCAATGGGGGTCAAGTGACTTGCCCAGGGTCACACAGCAGCTGGTAAGTGTCTGAGGCCGGATTTGAACCTAGGACCTCCCGTCTCTAGGCCTGACTCTCAATCCACTGAGCTACCCAGCTGCCCCTGGTTTTTCTATCTGGAAAAATAAAGGAGGTGTGCTTGATCATATCTACTTGATGATATCTCTCCAGAAATAAATTTTTAATCCTACAAGTCACATAATCTTAGCCTGGAAAGAAAAATGGTTTTAGCAGGTAGTTAAATGGAGTATGTTTCAAGTATGGAGGATGGTCTGCAGGAAGGAAGCCCTGAGGATATAGAACATAGAAAATGGAGATTTTGATAGTGTTGATGATCCAGGAAAATTTGTTAACAGTTCAAGTGGTGTTACATGTCTATCCCCCAAAAATGAAAGTAGGAACTATCTAACAAAGAACAAGAGGAGACTCAGAATACTAAAAACTAACCTACTCATCTACCCTTCCATATTCCCATAGCCCAGTTATCCTCATCTTGATCATATGTCACTCTTTTCCCCATATTCATACACATAGACTAATATTTAGAAAATATTGTCCACATTAGCAATTAAAGATAAGAAATTTGAATGAATTAGGACCATTGTGTCTGGAAACTTTTGCCCTTCAAATACTCTTTTCTGTGCCTTAGGTAGGCTTCAGTTTCCTCTTTTATATGAAGAAAAACCAGATAGATATCAGAGTATGATTTCTAGTTGGGAAAAATACAAAAGTCACCAGCTATTAATGTTTTCTCCAATCAGGCTAGATAGTAATATTTCTCAACTGTTAAAAAAAAGGAGCATGATGAGGAGACACTGAAAAATCACAGCATATTTTTGCCATCTAGGAAAGTTTTGACTCTGGAATACTTTCCATAATCAGAAATGATATAAGAATTGGAAGTTAAAATGGATTCCTGTCTATAAGTCAAATAAGAGTTGAACATAGAGAGTCAGACAAAAGTGTTCTTCTCTGGCCACTTCTCCCCCAGTTTCATTGTCTCTTTTATTAATATATAAGTGATTTGAAGCCAGGAAAAAAAAACCAACAAAGATTTTATAGTGCTTAGAATAATGCTTTGCTTAAGATAAGTGCGGAATTTTTTTTTCATTCATTTATCCTTAGAGAATGGATGCTAGACACCAGAAAACAAAGATAAATATTTAACCATCTCTGAATGAATTCATATACTTTTGAATAGAAAAAAAATATATATATAACCAGAAAATATTGGAAGCTGTACACCATCAGAGGCATGAGTTTCCTCTCCATGAATGTTCCCTAAACACATACATTATTTAGGTATATGTTCCTGTATGCATGATATCTGTCACTATATATTTTCTACATATGCATATCCTAGGTATGATCTCTATGAATTTCTCTTCTAGAAGTATGAATTGGTGGAGTCTCTTGAATTATTATTTGGAAAGTATTCAGATGAATGCACCAAGTATTGTATCTAGATCTTGGGCTAGATTTCTGAAGATCCAAGGATGAGAGAAGGCCCATTTCTCCATGTAAAATGAAAAGTGTGAAGTGGATAGTCTCTAATGTCCTTTACAGCTTTAAGATTCTATGAATGCATGCTTTTCTTCCCCTTTCCTGGCATAAAAAAAGCAACATTGATCAAGCAGAAATGTTTCCTGATTTTTTTTTCTTTTGACATACAATAATAGAAAACATTTTTGATGGCTATAGCATTTGAAAACAACATGTCTATTTATTGTTGTGAATAGTGCTTTAGAAATTTTCTGAAGAACAATTTATCCTTATGAAAATACTACTCAGTAATTTTGGGAAAGTAAATGTCAACTTGGGTTATTTGCAACATAACTGCCAGTAGTAAAATTTGGTTCTGTCCGACATTTGTACTCTAAATTGCCTCCTTGACTTTTTCAGAAAATGGAAAATATTAATGTTGTCATTTATCTTAGAAAATATTTTAGGTTGAAAAGTTTTCATTTTCAAAAGTAAGGGACTATAATATCACTGCAAAGTTTTATTAAAATTGTTTGGATTTTTGATTCTTTTAATGAAAAAAATTGTGATGTTTAGTCATTCAAAAAGATGTTCCACCTTTTCTTGTTTTTACACTTATATCTTTCATTCTTCAGAGTGAAACTCTCAATCTTTTTCTCATCTTCATGTTTTCTTTTGAAGTACCCTTGTGCTCAGTATGTTGTTTCCATTTGAGTTTGGAAGGCTTATTTTAAATTTTATAGCCAGGAAAAAATTACGACTTCTTCAGCCCTGAAGAGCTTTTATAATTTGGTATCACCTGTTATTCTACTCTATATACTCCATTAAATTGCATAATCTTCTGTCCCAACTACTCTTCACATGTCTTGCTTTTTTACTTTATTGAGACATTCTCTGAATGTGGAATATATTCACTCCACATATTCACCTGCAAAATTTCTAAATATTCTTTAGAGCCCATCCCAATGCTACATTCTACAAGAAGCTGTTGTTTTTCATCCATTAATAGCTTACTCTTCAAATCTCACAGAGCGAAATCATCTGTTTTTTTTTTTTCATTACAAAATCATGTATTAGATTCAGTTCTATGAAGACTGCTTAGGACAAGCAATAATCCTGATATGCTTTTGATTTTGCCTCCTTTTATATTCCTAGCACATAGCACAGTGTCTGGCACATAGTAGGCACTTGATAAATATTTATTGAGTAACTGACTAGTTTTAAATTTGTCAAAGAAATGGATATTGAACTGGCTCATTACATTTTACATTCACCTAATGCGATCAGAATAATCTGGTTTTTTGAGTTAGTTTCCTTTCATTTGAGTTGTGGATCTTGCCTACACAAATGTTTTATTCATCTCTTTTGCTGTCTTTTTAAGTTTTTGGTTTCTTAGGGATTTTTTGGACATTACTCTAAGGAAAGCAATAAAAGTGATAGCTCTTAAAGAGCTTACTTTGGTGCCTGTTTGCAAATACTTTTGGTGTGAGGAATTTAAGGCTTTCAAAGAACATTCAAGCCAATAATGAAACAGGAAATAATAGTGGGGAGAGGGAGGACAGGGAACACCACGAACTGACAAATAATTGCCACCAGACCTTCTAATATTAATTGCATATGCACTGTTAATTATTCATCAAAAATCTATATATCACACTGGATATTAAGCATAACTTTGACAAATGTTATATTTCCCAAATTCAGCTTCAATGATGACTAATAGATTTTAAATGAGATTTAAATCAAGTGAGTTCCCAGGCCATTAAAGTATGTTTATTTATTTTTTTATTTTGGTTATATTTCTTACCTTTTTTGTGATATTTGCCATAGTACATGGCCATATTTCAATTTTCCACACACATTTGGGACTTCTATAATCACATAACAAGTTTGCTTTTCAATGCATAAGTATATTTATTAGAGTTCAATATTTTTTCAATGAGGGCCACTCTTCCATGCACACTTGAAGTACCCATTCAATACTTTTTCTCTGCCTCTCTATCTCGCTCTCTCACCCTCTCCCTCCCTCCCTTTCTCTCTCTCTCTCTCTCTCTCTCTCTCTCTCTCTCTCTATATATATATATATATATATATATATATATATATATATATATCCCTCTCTCATTGTAGAATTTGATGAAGAAAGTCAAATTTTACATACCTGTTTGAACATTTTATGATAATGATTTTGTAATAAGCTTAAATGAATGTTTCAAAAGTTAAGATGACCCTTTTTTCCCCTCATCTTCAGTATTCTAGCTATGTATTATCTTGTAGATGGCAAGTTTTTTCCCCCTTCATAGCAATAGTTATTAACATTTTTTTAATTTAAATGTGGCTCTTATATGTATTAAATCTAAAAAGCATGTCATTCAACTTAAAGAACTTAATAACAACCTTTTTACTAATCAGGTCTTTCTGACTACGTGAATTATAATACCTGATATTTATATAGAAAACACATTGCAAAGTATTTTGTCAACATTACTGAATTTAATCCTTATAAGAACTTTGTGAAATATATTTTACAAGTACTATTTTCACCTTCATTTTATAGATTAGGAAACTCAGTGCCAAAGCAATGATTTGTTCAACTTCTATGAATCCTTTCAAAATATTTCCCCATCCTTTTCTAAAGAATAGTGATAATCCCATAACAACTTGTTTGAATGAATATATATACATATATATGTATATATGTAGAACTCATATAAAATATATCTTCCTAGTTCCTTTTTCATTATTTTGAAACCATTGTCCACTTTTATGAAACTCTTTGTCAGAGAATTTAAGTCTGGAGACTAACTTCCTTCAACCATCTGAGACAGATCATATGTCATTCTCTATTTAAATATGTTTCAAAATTATCCTCCAAAGCCAAATTAATATAACATTATTCTTTATATCCTTAGTTGCCCATGAGTTACAGGTTAAGCTCTTTCCTTTTCTTTACTCCTCATTACATATGGAGCATAACTCTGTTAAGTCCTCCATGTGCCTCTTCTCATATGTTTTGCTTAAACTTTGTGACATGAGGCTCACGATTAGACAATCCATTTGAATGAGAGTGGGTTGGCATTATATAATAAGAAGGTGTGTTCATATAAGAAAATCCAGGAATAAGAAGGGAAAACAACAAAAGAGAGCATTTTAGCAAAGGTAAAAAAAATGAAGAGATAGAAGTGATTTTATCATTGGAGTATAATACAAAATTTCTGAACAGAATAACTCAGAAAAAAGCATAATATAGTAGTGATGGGGAACTTCAATTATCTAGCCATCAGTAAGTTTTTCTCTAGCCTTTTTCTCAAGAAGTTGACTCAACCAAGTGCTTTTTATGTTAAATTATATTTTCTAACCACTTAAACATCACTAAGGCTTTCATCCTTCTTCAAATTCCTCCTAGTTCTCATGTGTCGAGCTCTAGTAGGCAAAGTGATAAAGAGTTTCTTCAATGATACATGTAACAGATGATAAATTTCTTATTTATTTTATGCATGATGTTCAACATTAAAATGCCTCTCTCTGCCTTCATATGCCCTTCAAGTAGAGGTAGGAGCATCTCTTTGTCAGATGCAGAAAAGATTGAAATCTTGAATAAGTTTTTCATTGAATCATTTCTAGGATCCCTTCTAAACCCTGAACTTAATGATTTTTATGAAGGTAGAAACACAAGGAGAATATATATATATATGTATGTATATACATACATATATATTAATTTCTCTAAAGATGGTAAACATCTATTTAGCATCATGTGGATAAAGAATATAAATTAAAATAAACATTTCCCATATATATTATATGTACATAGATGTGTGCACACACATCACTCAGGATGTCTATATGACAAATCCACATTTATCTTCTTAAAACAAAAGAAACATATAGTACTCAATAGGATATTTCCTATAGAAATTATCTTTATGATAACTTACTACTTATGAATTAAACAAAACTTTTTAAAGGAAATTAATTATAGGTGATTATTGTCCAAATATTTTAGTACACTTCAGCCTTATCAAAGAATTTCTCTAATACTTCTAAGAACCAGATATGCTAGAATATAATTATATAGACCCTTTTGAAATTTCAAACATCATATGATATTCTCCCCTTTGATTAAAGGGCTGGAGGGCAGAGCACTAAACTCCTCTCAGATCTCTTCTTTTATGAAGAGCTCACAAAATTTCTCTTTGCTCTTTTCTATCATTTTCTCTCTTTGGCTTCAGTTCCAGAAAAACAATATGCCTCTAGTCATTGGTGGCCTCCCTTTCATTCCCATACTTTTGATTTTCAGTTTACTATTGTATGTTGTCTTCTTTCATTAGATTTTAAGGTCCCCAAGGGCAGAATCTCTTATTTATATCACTAACAACTAGCATAATAGTGATCCCTAGTAGATTTTTTTATTGAATTCAAAAGTGTTTTGCCCTTAGTTTTCTATATATTTTTTGACATATTATCCCATACAGTTTGTCCCTGTACCCTTTAAATATACTTCTTCTAGTTATCCTGTTGATAATACCATTTTTAAGAGTTACCAATATTATCTTTTCTTACAGGAATACAAATCATTTGCTCTTATTGGGTCCCTTAAAATTTTTTTCCCCTTTCTTAATTACTTTTTGGTGATTCTCTTGAGTTCTGTGTTTGAGCATCACATTTTCTGTTTATGTCAGGTCTTTACGAATGCTTGGAAGTCTTCTATTTTATTAAATGACCATACTTTCCCCTGCAAAAATATAATCAATTTTGCTGGGTAGTTAATTCTTGGTTGTAGAGCCAGTTCCCTTGCTTTCCAGAATATCATGTTCCATGCCTTCAGGTCCTTCAGTGTGGATACAGCCAGGTACTGTGTTATCCTAAGTGACTCCATGATATCTAAATGGTTTCTTTTTAGCAGCTTGTAAAATATTTTCCTTGATCTGGAAGTTATTGAACTTGGCTATAACATTCCTAGGAATTGTCAATTTGAGATTTAATAGAGGAGGTGATCTGTGGATTCTTTCAATCTCTACTTTACCCTGTTGTTCAAGAATATCAGGGAATTTTTCTTGGATAATTTCTTGTAGAATGAGGTCCAGGCTTTTTCTTTTGTCATGATTTTCTCATAGTCCAGTAATTCTTTAATTGTCTCTCCTGGATTTATTTTCTAGATCTGTTGTTTTATCAATGAAGTATTTCATATTTTCCTCAATTTTTTCATTCTTTTGATTTTGTTTTATAGACTCTTCCTGCCTTGTGAAGTCATTTGCTTCTAAGTTGTCTTATTCTAATTTTTAAAGACTGAATTTCATCCCTGGCTTTTTGGTCATCTTTTTCCTTTTCATCTGTTTTTCTTTTTTTGTAGGTCATCTTTCACATTATTTGCCTTGTTTTCAAACTGGTCAATTCTGGCTTTAAGGGCACTATTTTCTTGTTATATAATTCATATTCCTCTGTTTCCAGGTGGCCTATTTTGCTTTTTAAGTCTTTTTCCCAGTTTTCTTTTTTTTTTAAATTATGTTTTGAGCTCTTCTGAAACTTGTGTCCAATTCACTGGAGTTTTTTGCATTTCTGTTTGGTGTTTCTTGTTCCTCCTCTGTTCCATTTGCTTTTTGTTCATTACCTGGATAGATGCTGTGGATTGTAATTTCTTTTTTCTTTTTCTGTTGTTTGCTCATATTTTTTCCTTCTTTCCCCTGGTCATTGGCTGTATTCTTGCTTCTCTGTTTTTGTTTTTTTTTTTGCTGGATCTGTGGGTTTGGGCTCTTCTGTTCTGTAGGCACTTCTTCTCTGATCAGTTAACTAATTAGATTAGGTTGGTACAGCTGGTCTGTTGTATTAATGAGCTCTGAGGCCAGATCATCCTTAGCTATCAGCAGAAGCTGAAGGTAAAGGTGAAGGTGTGGACGCAGAACAGTAGTTGCTTTCATGCTCCTCTCTTCCATTTTGCCAGTCACCTCCCTGCCCTGTGCCTAGTCAGAGCCCTGAGTTTCCAGTCCTGGTACTAAGGTACTCTGTCCCAGTTGTAGGCTTCACCCTGGGATCCCAATCAGCTGGATTCTTACTGCAGATTTGAACACAGTAGATGGAGGAGGGGAGTTGGAGACTTCCCTGTTTTTGGAAGGCTTCTTATCTGCACTATTGCTAGATTGGATTAGCCTGGCCCCAGAGCTGGATGTGCCCTGAGACCAAAGCCTCCAGAGTCAGAAGCCCAGGATGGAGGAGCAGTGGCTGAAGCCTGAGCAATCTGGATGCTTTCCCTTCTTTCCCTCTCCTCCAGCTGCCTCCCTGCCAGATGTGGTCAGAGCACTGAGCTGAGTTTGGCTGAGGCAACAAAGCACTCCCTCTGGGCTACAGCCTTTGCCCAGAGACCCCAGCAACTGCCGTTGTCTTAACACAGTAGGTGGGGAAGGGTCCTAGGACTCTCCTTCTTTCTTTTCCTTAAAGTCACAAATTCAACCTTCTCTGTGTACCTTTTAAGTTGAATCAAGCTGGAGGGTCCCTGGGCTCTGTCCTGCTGTTGAATTTGTTTTTGTGTGCCACTCAAAGTGTTTTGTTTTTGATTGGTATGGAAGGGTTTTCACAGAGGACTAGGCTTTGCTTCTAAACCACCATCTTGCCTCCTGGAAGTCTGAAAAGTGTTTTAGTATATCAAGTTGAATATTACCAATAATTTCTCTTAGCAATAAACCCTGCTAAACTAAAGGTATTTTTTTAATTTGGTTTTTATTCAATGATCTCATTCAAAGAAAAAAATTGTTCAGAATATGTCTTTTTGTTTTTATGTGTTCTTTAACATACAATTTAAAAGTAAGCCATTCTTTTAAGAAACAATTTTCTTTATATAGTCATGTACTAATTTAACATATATCACTGATGTACAATAGATTCAGCATTACTTATCAAGCATTTATTAAAGGTCTAGTAGGTGCTAAGAGCTGTGCCAAATGCTGAGAACACAAAGGAAATAAAAAAGAAAAAAAAGATCAAATAGACACTCTTTTAACTTTGCTCAGTTAGCCTTTATAGTAAAAGGCTAAGAAAAAATTTTAATGATGATCTTTAAGTATATGATGGACTTAAAACAGAAAGATAATAAAAAGGTTCTTAAAATAAAAATCAAATAAATGGAAAGAGCTTAACCTGTGGTACCTGAAGGAACCTTGGATACAAGAGACAATGTATTTTTGAGTCAGCCTGTGAAGGAGTATCTCAGGAGATGTCTAAAGATGGAATGATGCTATCTTCCTTAGATAATTTAAAAAATATAAGCTAAACATCAATTTTAATATAATGGACAGAAGTTGAGTGATAATGAAAAATAACTTAAATAATCAATTTACAAGATATGCATTCAAATTGATATATTTAAGTTGATTTCCACTTCTACTCTGAGTAAATAACATGGTCATAAGTAAGTTAATACTATATTAATACAAAGTAATTTGGAGGTATGGAGCAATAATACCTAGGACAATTAGATGAAGCCTCATATAGTATCACTTGAGCTAAATGTTGAAGGGTTTAAGCAAGCAGAGTTAAAGAGATTGAGCATTCCAGGTATTGAAACAGTATGTACAAATGGTCAAAGATGTTTGACTAGAATATAGAGCAGTGATTCCCAAAGTAGGCACTACTGCCACCTGGTGTGTGCTGCAGTGATCCAGGGGAACGGTGATGGCCACAGGTGCATTTATCTTTCCTATTAATTGCTATTAAAATTTTAAAAAATTTAATTTCCAGGTGGCTAAGTAATATTTTTTCTGGAAAGGGGGTGGTAGGCCAAAAAAGTTTGGGAGTCACTGATTTAGAGTATAGAGAAGCTAATAATGCGAACATTTTGAAAGATAGGCTAGAAAAATAGGTGATGGACTTTAAATGTCAAATTAATCATATATATGCATATATATATATGGGAAATTGGGAGCCATTTACTCTTCTTGATTATTGAAATGGTATGGTCACATTTAGAAGTATGTTTTGCATAATAATACATGTATAACCCAGATCAGGAAGGGAAATAATTTGGATCTTCTCATTTCAGAAAACATGTTGAAAATTATTATTTCACATAACTGGGAAAATAAAATATCCTTGATCAAATAAAATACAGAGAAAAAAGGAATGATGTGGTCATACTTATACTTTGGAATATGAATTTGTTAAATGCCTATAAAACAGGGATGGGAGAGGTCTCTGTATGCAGAGAGGCCAATTACAAACTAAGTGAGAGATGATCTTTAAGTCTAAAATAAAGTGATTTTTATGTGAATAGAAAGAATCTAAGAGATATTGTGGAGATAAATAATCAACAAAACCTGATAATTTTTGGATATGCACTTGAGAGTCAGTGTAAATAGTTCTTTGTGATTCCTAGTTTGAAAATTTGGGTGATTAGAAGAATGGCATTCTTAGCTGAAATAGGACAGTTAGGAGAGGTAGAATTAGGAGGAAGTGCAATTAATTGCCTTAAGAACTTATAAGTTTAAAATATCTGTGGGATATTTCATTGGAAATGTCCAATAACCAATTGCTAATTTGGAACCATAGTTCAGTTGTGAGATAAAAATCAGAGAAATGTGGGGCTATGGTAAAGATCACATTCTAGCCTATGCTTAATAATTAAAGTTCCCCTTCACTCCTAAATAATGTTTTTGTGTGAGAACATGTTTTCCAAAATTAGTAAGAGCTTCTAATAATAACAGTTTATACTATTACTGGGTCTGTTTTCCAAGGAGTTAGAGAAAAATGGAATAGAACCTCTATGTTGCAAATTATTTATAGCAGCAATCTGTGGTGGCAAAAAAAACCCTAGAAATTGAAAGGGTGCCCATCAATTGAGGAATGACTAAATAAATAGTGGTATATGATGATGATGGGATCCTACCGTGCTATAAGAAATGAGAAGAAGGTTAATTACAAAAATAACTTGAAAAGAACTACATGGGATAATGAACAATGTAGAATCATGAGAACATTATATAAAGCTAAAAATTTATTACTTGAAGAATAACTTGTGAATGAACATGAAAGACATAATTTTTGTACATGTATGTATTTGTTTCACAGATGTTGCCTTCTGTGATGCAAGGAGGAAAAAGAGGGGTTGAGATACTTTTAAATAAATTGTATTAATAAAAATAAATCTTCAACTAAAAATTAAATAAATACTAGTTAATAATAGCTAATATTTGAAAAGTGCTATAGGCCAGGCAGTATGGTGTTTTACAAGCAATCTCATTTGAACAGCCTTGGAAAATAGATGTTATTATTATCTTCATTTTTACAGATGAGGAAATTGAAGTAAAAAGAGGGTGACTTGCCCAAGGATAATTACACAGCTAGTAAATGACTGAGGCTGGATTTCAACTCAAGGTCTTACTGATTCCAGGTCCAGTGCTCTCTACACTATGTCACTCAATTTGCTCACATTCTTCATATGCCTGTATGCTTCATATTCATGTTTAGACTTGACCATATGGCTTCTGAAATCACTTCCAATTCAAACATATATTCCATGACTGTGAAATGAGTAGGGATGTGACCTTAGGGAAGTCACTTAATATCTGAGACTCAGTTTCCTAATCTATAAAATTGATTCAATAATAATTTGTGTACTACCTTGCATGGTTTTCCTGAGGATACAAGGAGATAATATGTATTATGTTCTTCATGTTGGGAATGCTATTATTATGCCTAAAGTTCAGATTATTAGCATTTAACTATAAATGGGTGAGATATTTAAATTTTAAAACATTCCAAATTTATTCAGGATTTCCATTACATCTTGTGACATTCAAAAATTTAGTGAATTTAAAGTCCCAAGTGTCACTGTGAACAATCCTGATATTGAAGTCAGCTTATATTTTTAATGTTCAGTCTTTTCTAATATTAACCCATTAATAACATTAAAGAAATGTCAGTGTTCTCTGTCACTCAAATTTACAGGCAAGGGCAGTCTTTTGCAAGACTGTCTCACAGAAGAAGAGTTTTTTAAATAAATATGATGTAAGTGTATATTTTATGATGACAAAGGACATATACTTTTTTTCTTTTTTACCCCTCCATTCCTTCATTTTTTTCCTTTCCCTTCTTTGTTCCTTCTTATTCTTCTTCCTTTTTCCTTCTCTTCCTCTATCTCTCTCTTTCTCTCATATTTAAGAAAAAAATTACAATTGCCCTACATTAAGCAGAATATTACAATGACTAAAGAACTTTAGGTAGAATATTGTTTAAGTCAGGATCACTTTTATGATCATTAATGACACTCGTACATAAAAACTCTAATGTAAATGATATAAAATTAAACAAGTTTAGTGCTTTGAGAAATGGATCATCTGAGTTGCTAAGGGATTCCCTTTTCCCAGTCTACATAAAGTACTCTTATAATAATTGAAGTATGCTATAGAGAGAACATGGGCCAGATATAACCTAACTATTTAACTGATTTAGAATCCACATAAGTTTAATGATATCGTAGTTTTTTTACTTGTCATCAATTGTAATTTAGGGATATTTGTCTGAACTTTTTTTTTTTTTACATTTTCAATCAAAGAGATCACAATCAGTTTTTTCCCCAGTATTTGGAGAAAGCAGAAGGTAGGAAGTACTGATTTGCCCAGTATAATGATTCTGAAACTCAAGAATTTGATGCTCAGAATGATTTTCAAATATTTTATTGAACTCTGTCACAACTATTTCATTCAAAGAAATTTTACTACAGTATAAAACTTTTAGAATATATGTTATATTTATGTATTTTCCACACAAATACTCATGAGATAATTAAATATCACAAAATATCTTGAGAATATTTAAGCAAAGATTTGATTTTGGATTTTATCTGATTAAAAATACAAATAGTTACATGCATAGAAGGTATTACACATTATATTTTATAATTCTTAAAAATATGTTAATCTGTATTGGAAAGAGGCTGTATCAGAGAGTCATCATTATATAGTAGATAAAGCATTAGATTTGCAGTCAAGAAGACTTAGATTCCAATCATGTTTCAGAATTATATTTGATGTGTGACCTTGGGTAAGTCATTGGGCAACTTTGTGCCTCAATTTCCTCATATTATGTGCCAGGTACTGCTCTAAGTCCTAGGGATATAAAAAGAAGTAAAAGAGAGTCCCTGGCCATAACAAGCTTACAATCTAACTGGGGAGACAACATACAAACAAATATACCAAAGCAAATTATATACAGAATAAATATGAAATAGTTAACAGAAGGAAGTCAGAAATTAAGAGGGGTTGAAGAAGGTTCCCTGAAGAAAGTGGAATTTTAGTTGGGGCTTAAAGAAATCAGAGCGTTATTTGTCAGAGTAGATGAGGAAAAGATTTCCATGAGTGGAAGACTACCAAAGAAAATGATCAGAGCTTAGAGAGATGGATTATCTTATTCATGGAACAACAGGAGGACAGTTTCACTGGATTAAAGTATACTGTAATGGTGTAGGGTTTAAAGAAAACTGAAAAAGTAGGATATGAAGAATTTTGAATGTGAAACAGAGCATTTTTATTTGCTCTAGGAGGAAATAGGAAATCACTAGAGTTTATTGAGCAGGAGGGTGGCATGAAAGGACCTATGCTTTAGGAAAATCACTTTAGTGGAGGAATGGAGGATGCATTGGAGGGGAAGAGATTTGAGGCAGGCAGACCCACCAGCAGGTCATTACAATAATCCACATTTGAGATATTGATGACTCATATTAGAAGATTGAATTGAGTGTCTTTTGTATTCACACCCAGTTCTAGAACTACAGTTTAATGAAAGGAAAGACTGAAGCCAGAATGATCCCTGAAGATATTTTAGTACTGAAAATTTTTGCCATCTATGGGTTTTAGATGTTTCATATCCTGAAGCAAAAATAGTTTAGTGCTTTCAAGTTTCCCATAAAGACTAAGGAAAGCCCAGTACCAACACTAACAAAACATTTAAATGATTGTATAATCTACTTTGTAGTCTCAGGAATATTTACTCACAGTGTCATACTGAGTCAAAAAACATGGAAAGGTCCAAAAGTCCCAAAGATTCCACAGATGGCTCACAATCTGTCATTCTCCATAGGTAAATTAGCTCTTGAGAGTGTTTTAGGAGTTGCAAACCCTTCCACAGGAATATTTAAGAAAAGAATCTAAAAATATCTGGGAACAACTTAGAAATTTAAGGTATACCCAGAATTAAACTACTTATGTAGTGGGGGATTAAGTCTTTAAAATACAAATTTCAATGGGAAAATTAGTGGCAGAAAAAGAACTCAATGGCCTACTCATGCCTCCTTCTTGAGATGTGGGGAAGCTCTAAGGTTTCCAAAATTATTCTGTGATACTGTATGCTTGAAAACCAAGGAAACCCAGCCTAACTGAAACACTTCAAAGATTCTCCTCATGCTTCCCTACCTATTCTCTTACTCCTTCCCCCCAAAAGAGTGAATAAACATGTACATCATTTTAAGGTAAGAGCTTTAACTATATTGGAAGTTAGATTTGCTGACCAAGTGCCCTCAATGCAATTCTTCACTGCATATTCAACTTAATTCCTTATACTGAGAAAATTTTTTGATACCTAAAGCATCATGTATCTGTTGCAAACCCCAGAAACAAACAAGATATTAAATGAAATATTTTAAACTACATTCTCTATTGATTCATAGGTAGACAGAGAATGGAAGAAATGCATCACTATTTTAGAACTATTTTTTAAAATAATGACAACAAAATAGGTTTTTACTAGGTTTTTGTTGTTCCTATGGATGTTGCTATTGTTTTCTGTTATTTAAAACTGTATCTGAAGGACCCATTCATGTCTAAAATTAATGTGGCTCTATTTGAGGAGTACAGCCTGAAACTGATAGATATCCACAATAATACATGTATCTAATTAGTATAAAAATTTAAATTATCATGAGAGGAAATTATTTTTCAACTGTGGCCTGAGTTGTGTAAAAATTAAATTTGGTTTTGACTCAATATGAGAGTTATAAAAGTAGTCACTGTTTATAAAATATTAGCCCCTGAGTTAAAATTACTATTAGCATCTTTTATTTACAACAAGGTAGAGGTATTGAAAGTGGGAAATGTAGAAAGGAGACAGAGTCTTGTCTAGCCTACCAGCCCTGAGTGCTCCTCTAGTGAAATGAATTCCAGTTTAATACCTACAGGGGGCTTCCTCAGGTCCTGATCTCCACATGGATTTCCCAGTAGTTCTCAGCCACAAGTCCTTGTGGTGTCTTCAACCAGAGTTCCACCAATGCAGAATGACTCCAAGGAAAAGTGTGTCTCTTCAGCTCTACTCACTGATGCAGAATCCAAGGGAAGGGTCTCTCCAGAAGCCAAGGAAGGAATGTCTGGAACCAGTCTCTCCAAAAACCAAGGCAGGAATGGTCTCCAAGGAACCAGTCTCTCCAAAATCAAGGAAGGAAAGAGAGACCAGACCATGTTGGTCTCTTCTTTTATACCCCCTTTTCCACATCACTTCCTGTCTATCCCCTTCTTTACAGGAACCAATTGCAGTATCTCATTTTGCCTAGCACTGCCCAAGGTGGAGGGCAGTTCTTGTGACCTTTGAGGGTGTGGACCAGTGACTTGTGAGCTCTCATACTGAATGGTTAGTTAGCTAGTAAGTAGGGGTACAGTAACTAAAAATAGACAAAGGGAGAGTTAATTCTATCTTCATAGCTGGGATGTTTGTTTCTTTCTCAGTTCCATTTTTATGTATATTCCTCAAAAAGAAAGCTGTTTCACAAAATGTTTAACTCTATCCTTTACCAATTTAGCAGAAATTGTTCTATAAAAAAGAGAAAGGTCCAGGAGATCAGGCTGAATCAATAAAGTTCAACTTTCCTTCAAAAAGTGTTCAAAAATTAACAAAAATCCACTTGCATCTTTTGGAGAGGTCAAACATTTAAAACAGTGATTCCCAAAGTGGGCGCTACTGCCCCCTGGTCCGAGCTGCAGTGATCCAGGTGGGCTGTGATGGCCACACTTTTTTTGTATTACATTCTATTCTGAGTTCAATAAATAGTTTCATAATTTCCAAGGGGTGCTAAGTAATATTTTTTCTGGAAAGGGGGCAGTAGTCCAAAAAAGTTTGGGAACCACTGATTTAAAAAGAAAGCAAGAAAAAAATGGACATGCATTTTAAGTATCGATTATTGGTGGAAACTCTATCCTTGTTTATATTTCTATCAATTATAATACAAAATAGACCATGAATTTCAGTATCTCATATGGAAAGAGATTTTAAGTAAAAAGTGTGGTTTCAGTCCTTAAATTATACTCCAGAGACTGCTGATAATATTAAATGTTATAAAACTTTCTATCTTTAATTATGTTCATTTAAAAAAAAAGCTATAGTAAGGGTTTATATCAAGACATAATACTATGTCTTAAGTCCTAAGCTTTGCATGAGAATTTTTTTCATTTTCTTGAGAAAATACCATTTTTCAAACCTTGGGGAAATGTAGTTTCTAATTTTGAATTACTTAAAAAATACTCTTAGAAAAATAGTGTATTATATCAGGTTTTTGCTCTGAAAAACTTAGAATGCTGTAGAGTTGCTTTAAATAATCCCTCAAGACTTTATTAACTGGAATGAACTGTAGCCTTAGAATCTCTAGAGGATAGTGATTTGTACTATATATTCATTTTATGTCTATTATAAATACACACTGTGTCAATGTCATTCTGATAAGATAAACCCCCAGATTGACTTTGTTAGGGGAAAATTGATATAAAGTTGAAGTCTACCTTCAAGGGAAAAAGTCATTTAAAATAATTAAATAATGCAAGCCTTCTCCTCCATCTAATCCCCACAGTAACCCTGACCCATAGCTTAGTTTGAAGTTAATTAAACATCAGATATGTTTAAATTCATAAGCTACAAAAATATATCATGAAATCCTTGTATCCATATATTCCTGTGGTTAAAACAATATAATGATTCACCACATTTATTAAATTTAAATCCAATTTCCAAAATAGGTGAGCAATCAGATAATCTTCCACTATGAATAAAGACTTATTTTCTATCCTATACAGAAAGATCCAGGGATCCAAAGATATGTGACTACACAGTTGGATGATAGGTGACAAATCCTTCTGAAATCTAAAATTTATTGATGTTAAGCAATTCAGAAAACAACATTTTACAAATGTTGGGACATTTACCTGATAGAAATTGAAGTTTGTTGCACAAAAATTATGATGAAGTAACTGTAGAGCTGCCTTGTAGAAGAAAAATTAGATTTATTTTGCTTGGGCTGAGAGGGAGAAAGGATAATAAAATTTGATGTCAACATAGTGCTCCAAGTTTTACACAGAGACAGGATCTGTGTGTGGCATGTGAAGCAATATGACAAGGACCTAGATTTGGATTCAGACAGACTTGGGTCTTCATCTCAAATCTTCTAATTGCTTCCTGCCTGACTATGGACATGACTTCCAGAGTTTAGTGTTTAGTCTCACAAATGTCAGTGCCAGGTTTGGAAGTTGTCTTTCCTCATTCTGAGTTTAACATTCTCTCATCATTACTATACTGTTTCCTCCAAAGGGTAGAAATTGCAGAAGGGAATAGTTCAGATTAATTTAAGAAAACAGTTTGCTAATCCCAAATGGAACAAGATATCTCCAAATGTGGCATGTTCTTCTATCCTGGATATCCTTCAGAATTAGATACATGATCATTAATTCACAATTTTGTAGAAAGGAATTCTGCTAATAAAATCATAAAGCTCCAAACTGCAGAATGTTGGATATAATCTGATCCAGGAAACCAATATCTTGCAGATGAGAAAACTAAAGCTTAAGGAGATTAAATAATTTTTCTTAGGCTACACAGAAACAAAAATTTGTAGAAAGTCTATGTATGTTGCAATTGATAGATGGTCAAAGGGGGCGAATAGGCAATTTTTTAGATGATGAAATTAAAGCTATCTTTAGTCATATGAAAAGATGCTCCAAATCAATATTAATTAGAGAAATGCAAATTAAAGCAACTCTGAGCACCCCCTCCCACTTATATGGCTAATATGACAAAAAAAAAGGAAAATGAAAAATGTTAGAGGAGATGTGGAAAAATTGAGACACTAATAAACTGTTGGTAGAGCTGTAAATGGATCTAACCATTCTGGAGAGCAGTTTGGAACCATCAAATTGTGCATACCCTATAATCCAGAAATCCCACTTCTATGTCTATATCCCAAAGAGATCAGAGGATATTGATAACAACTCTTTTTGTGTTGACAAAAAACTGGAAACTGAAGCAATGTCCATCAATTTGGCAATGATGAATAAGTTGTGGAAGATGATTGTAATAGAATATTTTTGTGCCATGAGAAATGACAAACAAGGCATCACAAAAACAGCTGAAAAAACTTATATGAAGTGATACAAAGTGGAGAGCAAAATTAGAACACCGTACACAGTAACAATAATAATGTAGTTAATCACCTGGGAATAATTTAACTATTAGCATAACAAGAATTCAGGACAACTCCAAGGAACTTATGATGAAAAAGGCTATCAAGTACCATAGAGGGAACCAACTGAATCTAAATTAAGATTGAAGCATATAATTTTTCACTTTATTTCCTCCTTGAATTTTCTCTAGTGTAAGCCATATGTATTTCCTAACATGATTAACATGAATATATATGATACTATGTATTACCCACATCATATTCCTTTCCTTAGAAAGAGGTAGGAAGGAGGGAGAGAACATGCATCACCAAATGTCAGAAAATGATTATTAAAAATTATATCAACATAATCTGGAAAAAATAAAAATAAAGAAAAATTGCTGTTGGCTTCCTCATCAAGCTTCTTGGAGAGGAGGGGAGAAGGACTGCTACTGAGTTCAAGTCTAGCCCTAGAGGATCTTGAATGTTGAGTGCAGCTGGGAAGCAGGACCAATGCCTAGGCTCAACTGGGGCAGTAAGAAGATGAGTGAACCACTGGGGTTGGGGTTATAGGAGTGGATTTGCTTCTCCCCTGGCTGCTCTACTTCTTTTTCACCATCCTCTACTTCTAAGTTTATATTCTCCTTGTACAGTTGCTTCAGGGCCCATGACTCCTCCTCCTCCCACTGGTAGCAGCACTAACTGCTGAGCCCAGAGGCTCAACCTCCAGCCCAGAAACTCTGAGCAGAGCCAAGGGGCCAAGCACTCAGGACCCAAACTATATCTGTCTGCCCCCAAACCCTGACTTACCTGCTGCTAGGGCTAGCCAGTCAGCTGCTGGAGCTGGATCCTATACTGCAGGAGAACCATGATGTGCAGAGACCTCCTCATGCTTTCCAACTGCACCCTGTGGTGTACCATAGCTATCCACAGTCCCTTTCTGCAGCTGGCAATTCATCTTGCCTATGGGTTGCACAGCTGCTATTGGTCCTGCAGTGGCAGTGGCAATGGCTCCACTATGGTTTTCTCATCAGTAGCCAGCACGAGGAGGATGCATTTTACTCAACAGTTGTCCACAGCTATGGACAAGTTTGACTTCTGACTGCCCTCTGCCAGTTACTTTTGGGGATGAGCGGGTTAGACCTGGGCAAGTACAATTCCTGAAGATGGATGGTTTCCCCAATGAGTTCTGGGGCTGAAGAGAAGAGGGATCTTCAACCAGATTTCCCTTTCAGAGATGCAAGTCTCTGGTCCAGGCTTCTTTGTGATCAAGCACACTCAGGAAAAGAACAACCAGCCCAACTCCGGTGATTCACTAAAGTCCAGAACATGAAGCTAGCCATAAAGGGAGGAGGTTTTGGCTCGGTGCACTATAGTGTGCTAAAAATGCCCTGGCTTGGCCTTGGCAGTGCCAGCCTAAGGATGATGTGCAGAGATGACTGAAAGAGCTACCCTTCCTGATGCTGGGTCAATGCCATCATGTTTCTTCTGTTACAGGCTACTCACTCAGATGCCTTAGTGGTCTTGTCTTATCTGTTCGTCCAAGCTTTTTATGTGTTTTCTGATGTGGGGCCTCAGGACCTGGCTTCCCCACCACTGAGGGGTCAGGTTAGTTCTCAGGGAGGGGTAAGGGACTTTCTCCTCTAGTCAGGCTGTCTGTACTCTCTCAAGCTCCTCAGACCCTATCAAACTGTGTTATGGGGCTAGAGAGAATTGTTTACAAGAGTTCCTAATACTAGGGAAGACAGAGGTGACTCAGCACCACTTGGGGGAGAAAGTCTCCCATCTGTATTTTGCCCCCTTTCCCTACCCTAGCTTCCCTATGTCTCACTGTCAGGGGACCCTTCATGGCCTCTCAGTGGCCTAACTTAAGAGACTCCCTTAACCTTTCTGGACCTCAATTTCTTCATCTGCAAAGTAAGAGATTGGAATATATGATCTTTGAGATCTCTTCCTACCTCTAAGATCTCAGGTTCCTATTTCACCATTCTGTGCCTCAGTGTCTCCATTAAAAACCCCAATTCTTTGAGAATGAAGGAGCTAGTGACCCTACTCTTAAACCCTCTTCAGATGGAAGTGTAATGATTAAAAAATAAAGGAACAGGAGAGAAAATGATCAAAGAAAAAGGATCTTTAATCCGGCAAGCCCCTACTGTTCTTCTCTGCTCCACAGCTCCCCTGGTTCAAAGTCTGATTCAAAAGCCCTTCCCTAGCATTGGTCCATATATAGAAAAATCCCATGCCAGGAAGTAGGGGAGAAGGAGCCCTGTGAGGATGTAGTTCACCCAGCATATAGTTTTTCTGAAAGCACACAAGATTCTTCCTACCCTTGCCCGAGGCCCTTGCTATAGCTTTGTAGACCCCAGAGTTAGGCCCCCAAACTTTGGAAAGATGACTTGCTTCGCCCTTCTTAGGTGGAGAACTTGCATGGGTCAGGGCCTGGGCAGGGAAGCCAATGATGAAAGCTGTTCTCCTAGTGGGTTAGGGGATCCTTCCTATCCTACTTAAGGACCTTTATACATCAAACAGGAATTGCTTTGAGTGCCTTAGTAAAAATCCTGAAGAGAGGAGGGAATAAGAGGCAGGGGGAGCCTGCTGGGAAACAGAGCCCTGCTTGGAACCATTCTACTTGCAAATGTAAAGGGTCAGAGGTAATAACAACCTAATATAAGAATCCCATTGGTTGAAGATACAAGTACAATCGACTTCTGCCACATTTGGGAGCCCCCAATAAAAGGATGAGGAGTGGGTGTGTCAGAAGCTGAAATTCAGAGTGAGCTTTGAGAAATGAGGATGTAGCCAGGGTCAAAGGACATAAAAACTTCAAAGTCTTTCATCTGATCTCATCACTAGTCACTTATGAGGTTGTTAAACTGGTTATTCAGAGAATACCAAAAATTAAAGATATGATGTCCTACTAGTAGATTCTAAGTGCACATTGAGTTCCAGAAATTCTATGAAGGACATCTGAGGACAAATAAAAGAGCTTTAGGTGTTCTATCTAGGTGGATCTCTACAGAAACATGCAAAATAACAAATAGTTTTTGGAATCGGACAATATCTCCTGCCACCTTGGTCCCACATGTAAGCCAGTGATTAGGTCAAACACTAAGGTTTAGGAAAAGTGATCCTTTAAGAGTCATATCCAAATTGGGTTCTAATCAAGCATAAACCAAAAGTGCTAATGATGGTATCGCTAAGGAGTGCCTGAACCCAAGAGTGGCTAAGCTGTAGTCGAAGCAGATAATCAAGTCCCAACAATACCAGATCAGGAGGCAAAATTTAAGCAGTGTTAAGAAAAAGACTTTTTGCATTCTATCTGTCCACTCAAGTCTTCAACAGTTTAAAGTAGTTAAAGATGATTTCCATCATTTTCTTATTCTAATTTCTAATTATAATAATTGTTCAAGTAATCATAATCAACCTGGATGTGCCTCCACATCCAACCTCACTCCCAATCCCTCCCTCACACCATTTTATGCTGGTATTTCCCATATAACCTATTGAATAAGAACCTGGACTTCTCTGAACTCAGAGAAAAAGGATATTTAGGAAATTTTATCCCTCAGACTCTTTTAGTTTCCCCTTAAAAACGAATTCCATCTTTCCTAGCTATGTGACCCTGGGCAAGTAACTTAACCCCTATTGCCTAGTCCTTACCACTCTTCTGCCTTGGAACCAAGACACAGTATTGATTCTAAGAGGGAAGGTAAGGGTTTAAAAAAAACCCAACAACTATTCCACTGAAAATTCATCACAATAGACCACACAACTGGATTAATATACAAGTTTCCTTGATCTTATGAACTTTTTCATAAGTATGATTACCATTCCTTAATTAGAACAACACGGTTTAATTCCTTTGCAAATACCATCTCTACAAGTAATTGGCACATTTATTAATTGTTGAATCATAGATTCATAAATCTAGAGGTTAAAGAAACCACAGAAGGCATCTTGACCTGATTATTTAAGTGTAATTCACTACTCCCACTTTGGAAAGGAGGGAACAGAGGACCAGGGAGGTTAAGGGACTTTCCCAGGGTCATTAATATTTATGTGATCAAAAGAAGGACTTGACACCCTCTCCCTTAAAATTAAAGACATATTTTCTTGATATTCAGTAAGTATAACCTGGGAGAAAGGGAAATAAGAAGCTGGGCTACATTAGAATCTCCTCATCTTTCTCTACAATGCTCCAGAATTTTCTTCAGGTTGGAAGCTCAGTCCCCACCTCCCCTTCCCTTCTGGACTTCCCTTATCCCTCATGGCCCCTCACCCCACCCCCAACTCCCCAGTCCTACTTTTAAGTTCCTTTTACATGTGTTAGTTCACCCCCATTAGAATGTCAGCCCTTTAAAATCATGAACTATCTTTTATATTGGCATTTCCAGCATTTAGCACAATGCTTGGCACATAGGAATTTAAGAAAATTCATAAAAGCTACAGTCAACAGATGGCTAGTAGATCACATAGAAAAAGTTTAGAAACTCATCAATGTGAGCTCTGAATAAATAATTGATTTGATTTGATTAATAATAAGATAATTTTTTGTAGCATTGCATTTGTTCCCAGTCATTTTAGCAAAGGATATTGTATAGTCTACTGAAATTTAAATAAGTATAAATATTGGAGGGGTGTTATTAGAAAGAATGGATTAACATACAAAAAAAGATTTTTGATAGAAATATTTTCATATTCTTCCTTGATGCATAATATGATTGTTTTTAATATTGAAAACAAACTAAATAATGTTACTTATATGGCTTTGTTCACCTTTCTTATGGTGCTGTTTTCAATAAATCTTTTTATTATGCTATATTTTTCAGTTTTATTACATTTTATTTCTTACATAACTGCTTGACTGCATGACAATCCAAGGCAATATTATTAGAAATACAAGTTAAATTTAGGGGCAAAGGGCTTAACGATATTATATGAAACATCCAATATGCATACACTTCTAGGGCTTATTCTTTCAAAAACTCCATTTTATAAATGAAATCGACAGGCATTGCTATATCCTATTTATATCAGTTTTATTTATACTGTTGTTTCATAAAACAAGCTGTACCTGGGTGTTGTAGGAACCCTTGAAAATTTATAAAAAACTCTTAATTACTTTAATTGTCAAATACATTTGCTTCAAGCTACCCTGCATTATAGAAGCCACTCCACAGGTATTTGCACTTGGAAAAACAAAAGAAACTTTTTTCTCTGACTAAAGTGACTCTCTATTGCATTTTGTACTTTGAGGAGGCAGATTAGAACCATGTGAGTAAATAATACTCAACAGGATTCTGAGTAATTGATTTTTTTAAACTAACATCTACCACCTTATAGGATTTAGGTATTATAAAAGTAGTATGTAATAGTAGTAATTTATTGGACCTTAGAAGTCACACACAATGTTTTATAAATATTCCTTTTTTTTTTTAAGATTTTCTGATTGTGTTCTGATATTCTGCTTCACCCAAGTTGATCTCTTGGAAGCATATAAATTTGTCAAGTTGCTTGGCTGTTTCATAACTATATACTGCTGAATTTTATCTCAGTTCTTTCTTTAAAAAAATACACAGGTAAGTAGCATATAGCAACTCTGGGCTCATTCTCCAGCTTCCCTCTAGGTAAACTGGGTAAATAGTTTCACAGAGCTCTGATATTCTTTATATTTTTTCTATTAACAAAATTACATATATTTTCCCCTCTCATTTTCCCCCTCTGGGATATTGCAGGAATCTGAGCTTTTATTCAAGATAGAGCATAGTGGAAAAATAAGCAGCAAAAGTGAAAGCTTGATTTTCGGTGAAAAAGTACTTCCTTTCATGGGGAATCCACAAACATGCTTAGAGGATAATCAGCAGAAGCAAGGCATCCAACCTGGACATCCGGACCATACATCTGGACTAGACATCTGGTTAGTAATTTTGCACAACAACACCAACTGTTCAGACTGCTGGTCAAAGGAGAATATCCTGGATACATTAGGATTCCTTCACTTAGAATATCTGTTCTGGATATCCGATTGGCATAGTCTAATTCAACTAGATGTAGCCAGGCTGTCATCTCCTTAGCAAAAGCCCCTGGCTTCTGCCCCTGGAATTTAGCCATGGATGTGATAATTCCTTATAGCCACATCCTACTTTATTAAAATGAAAATGTATACAATTACATACATATTATATTTCTAAAGTTATATGCAATTTTTTTTATCAATTCTTGCTCTAAAGTATGGACAGTGGTCCTCCATTGTGTAGCATCATGCATTTCCAGAAGCAGTCTCACCCCACCTCTATTCAAGCTTCCAGCAGGCAAAACAGACTGTGTTCTAAAGATTGGATTCTCAATAACTGGTAAAACTCCATTGCTGTATCCTTTTTACATAAAGGGAGGAAAAAGTAGTTTCATTTTTACTTTTAATAAAAATATAAGAAGTCATTATTTCCTACCAATATTTATGATTCCTACCTTAATCATAATATTAATAAGCTGAAATGTCAAGGATAAAAGTATTCAAGGCCAGTTTTCCAAACCTTTGTTAGTACAAAGAGCCCTCTCTAATGTCAAAAAGCTTTGCAGAACCTCATGTTCACAGCTAGATTATAGCACAGATTTGAGTATAATATATTTTACTGATTTATTCTATATATTTCATTGCAACTAAATAAGACTCAAAATGACAGTCTTGACACACATATAATCAAGATCTCATTGCAGTAGTGGAAAACTAGTTTTCTAGCTTTGTAAGTCGTATAAACCAGTGAAGAAGTAGTGAAGAGTAGACTGAGATCTCCTATCTTGGATTTACAAAGTCCAACATCCAAATTATATTGTCACATACTGGAAATATATATATCCATTGAAAAAATCATTTAACCTCTCAGTATTCCCAGCAATCCTCTGAGATTGAACATTATAAATGAGTTGCCAATTTGTTTCATTAGGAGTTGCCATCCTAGGGGTTATACCCACATATGAAATCACAAGTATAGACAAATAATTGAGCTATATCTGCCATATTTGTTGTAACCCTTATCAAATTCAATCTATTTTAAACCCCTTTGAGATTTAGAAGAAATAATAACATTCAGCTGAAGAATGAAAGGCCAAAAATATAAAGGAAATTAATGGAAAATATGAAAGAAGATGACTGAGCTATACTGCATCTCAAAGTATATTATAAAGGGATCACTATCAAAACAATCTGGTTGGTACTGGTTGGGAATTTAGACCAGTGGATTAGATTAGGCACTTAATACAGAGTAGTTAATGATCATGACAAGCTAGTGTTTGACAAATCCCCAAACCCAAACTTTTAGGAAAAGAACTCAATATTTGACAAAAACTGCTGGGAAAACTGGAAAACAGTATGGCAGAAAATAGGCATAGCCAACATCTCACACCCTATACCAAGAAAAAGTCAAAATAGATACATGATTCATAAATAAAGAGAGGGAAAAGACGTACTTGTACAAAAATATTTAAAGCAACTGTTGTTATGGTGGCAAAGAATTAAAACTGGTTTATAAATTGGGGAATGGCTAAACAGATTGTAGTATATGATTGTAATGGAATATTATTGTACCATAAGAAATGATGAATAGAACAGTCACAAAATTGAAAAAAAAGCTAGAAATATTTTCACGAAGGGATACAAAGTGAAGTGAGCAGAACCAGGAAAACACTGTTCACAGTAACAGTAAAAATGTATAATGATCAACTGCAAATAGGTTAACTATATGCAAAGATCCAATACAACTCCAAGAGACATGATGAAAAAAGGTATCCACTACCACAGAAGGAGCTGATGAGGTCTGAGTGTTGATTGAAGCATATCGTCTTCCACTTCATCTCCTTGAGTTTTTTTTTTCTTCTATAAGCAATATGTACCTTCTTCCACAACATTGTGAATGTGTAAATATATATCAGATTACCTGCCATCTTAGAAAGGGGAAGGAAAGGGAGGGAAGGATAGAGCATGGATAGCAAAAAGTCAGAAAACTTATTAAAATTGTTTAGACATGTAATCTGGAGTAAAAGATCCCTTTGAAATTGAGGTGAGGTATGTCCTGAGGAAAAGCCAAGAGAAAGGAAAGGAGAATGGACACAGTATTAATACTCAATTACCATGCTAGCCTCCCATCACATAATTTGACAATAGATCACTCTGTTTTCACAATTGTGTGCCTACAGGACTCATGATGTCTTTCTGCCTGTATAATTTTTTTTAAGAACCATAAAGGTTCAAAGTAGAAGGTATTAGAATTCTAATGTTTGAACCTGGAGGACAGAATTTGAAGAAGTTGGTGGAAGTTTCAGAGGCAAATTTAGTGAACAAAGTGCAAACCTTTCTAAGAACTAGAGCAGTGATTCCCAAAGTGGGCACTACTGCTCCCCTGGTGGGTACTGCTGTGATCCAGGGGAGCAGTGATGGCTAAAGGTGCATTTAACTTTCCTATTAATTGCTATTAAAATTTTTAAAAATTTAATTTCCAGGGGACTAACTAATATTTTTTTCTGGAAAGGGGGCAGTAGGCCAAAAAAGTTTGGGAACCACTAAACTAGAGCTATCCAAAAGCAATTTGGCTACCTCAGTTGGTAGTGCATTCTAACTAATTTGAAACTTCAAGGAAAGACTCAATATAAACTCATGACATATTTTATTCATGTAGATGTTGAATTAAATAATTTTGTTCACCCTTTTAACATTAAAATTCCGTGATCCTCTGATCTTTCTTAGTTTTACTAATGACATTCAATAGACTTCTTTTTTGAGAATTCTCCATTGTTTTGTCATGTAAGAATTAAGGATAATCACGTCTATGTGTTCCATCTTTACCTTCAAAATGTCAAGAGAAATGAAGGAAGATTTTGATCTCCTATCTTGAGAATATGGGAACAAAAGGGCAAAATTTACATAGGATGAGTGGGCATAGTTGTATTATAATTGATATTATTAAATAGTCTTTTGGAGAGAATTGTAGTGTTCAGGTAAATTTACTGAACTTGGAATCAGGAAAATTGGGTTCAAATTTAACCTCAGATACTTACTAGCTGCAGCTTATCCATGCTACTTTGATTTATTTATTTGTAATATAAGGGTATTGGATTCAGTAGTCTCTTTGCTAGATTTCAGTGGATCGGTTATAGCTATGATCCTATAACCCACATTAATAAAGTTACAGAACTAATTGAGTGCATCTCATAATCTTCCACCTTATTCCTATCTGATACTATGCAAATGAGCTAACTTTCTAAATCTTTATTACATTTGGATGCCATACTATTCTCAGCAAGAAGGCAACTTCTTGCTGGCTGAAAATATTCCTTTGTTTTCTGGGCCTCTTTGTTGTGGTGAGAGCCTAATATTAATTAAACTTTTGTAGGAGGTGATTATAATTCAGATCAATGACTTTCCTCTGATCAATTTTGTGCCTTTCTATGACACAAGCTTGATTAAAAATGTTTTTAACTAGTATTATAACAGTGTTTTCTCACAATTTTACTTTGATCTAGTTTGGCGTTAATTTTTACACTTGGTCTAAATATTTTGAAGGGATAATTCCACAAAGATAATGGATTTCTAATCAATTTAATTTGGAAATAATATTTCAGTGCCCACTCTATCCAAATCCTTCCAATCCTCTCTGTCATTGTCTTTCTGTTTGTCTCTGTCTCTGTCTCTGTCTCCATACAGATATATAATGGTAAATATATATGTATATATGTGTATATGATATATATGTGCACACATATTTATATATAAATATTTATTTAGTTATCTATCTATTTATTTACATGCATATATCCCTTCCACATCATGAGGGTTAGGGGCTTAGGACCCCCCTGATCTGGAAAATATATATGAGTTTTGACTTTTTCATTCTTTTCTCATGCTTTAACTCTAAAATTTTAAAAAGAAACTCCCTATATTTATGCTATTAAAATATAAACTTTGTTAAAATGATATGATAAAAATGTCTAGATTGCAATTATACATATGCTTTACAAATTGATGAGTTTCTAAACTTTTTCTATGTGATCTACTAGCCATCTGTTGACTATAGCTTTTATGAATTTTCTTAAATTCCTATTTAATTCCTTATGCCAACCTAGGATAGATTGAAACCATAATGGGGGAAATTTCAGTGTGGAAGAGATATGTGCTTACATGTGTGCATATTTATATAGGTATTTTGTTGTTGTTGTTCAGTCATTTGCATTTGCATTTGACTTTTCATGACTTCATTTGGGTATTTTTGGAAAAGATAATGGAGTGGTCTGCCATTTTCTCTCTTTACCTCATTTGGCAGATAAGAAACAGTTAGGTGACTTGCCCAGTATCACATAGATATTAAATGTCTGAGGCTGGATTTGAACTTGGGTCTACCAGAGTCTAAACCTGCTATTATATCTACTATACTACTTAGTTGCCAAATTTAGATAGATAGATAGATAAATTATATGTGTGTGTGTGTATCTATATATATAGCATATCTACTTCATACTGTAAGGATGGGATTTCTGCAAGGGGGATGGGACAAAAGGAGCCAGAGAAGGAGTGACTGACAGTTGGTGACAGTGGAGACCAGGGGGATTCTGGGAATGTTCCGAAGGAGGGAGGAGGAGAAAAGGGCTTCCAGCTGAGGACTGGGAGAGGAAGGAGGTGTACATCTCAGCTTGGATCCAGTCCTGAGGGCTTCCTGAGGATCTTTCTTTGGACATTGAAACCCTGATTCCCTGGTCAAAGACATCCCATTGCTTCTCATCCAGCAAGACTTCAATCATTGAGTCAGTTAATTGTTTGGTATCCATTTTGGGAGTGATCTCTTAGGCTCCTTCTCCCATTACCCAACCTTGCTAACTTTCCAGTTTGACTTACAATTATAGAAAAGGATAGAAATAGGAAATAGAAACAGAAACAGAAGGAGAAGGGGTATGGAGAGATGCTTAGGAGTGGGAACCCCAAAGGTTCCCACCCGAGTAATGGACCCCATAGAAATAGAGAAGAGGGCACCCCCAAATCCCCCTGCCCTTTACCCCTTTCCCCAATCCCTGAATAAAAGCCACTCATTAGTCAGATAGCATTCCAGAGTGCCTGAGAGACAACGAGGGGGAGAGAAATCTCAACTTGGTCTGGTTGCCTCCATCTTGGAGCCAGACCACCCACTGTGAAGTTGACTGACCTTGGGGGAGGTTTGCGTGAACCCCGCCCTCATTCAGAATCGGATTAGGGTATCACATACCTCATCTTATAGGGAGGCCTTGCCCCCAACTCCTGTAGGGCGGCACCCAGGTCACCCAGTTTCAGGGTAACACCCCCTTGAAGTCTCCTAGTGTATATTTGGAGGGAGGAGAGAGCTTCAGGAGAGTCACCTCATAGACCCTGTTGTGTGCAGATGCAAAGCATGGAATCCCTGCAAAGGTACAGGGAGAGCCTCACCCAGAATTCCAGGGGACCCCCCCCTGGAGAACTTTGGGTGAGGGGCAGTTGAGAAGGGTTGAAGACAGTTAATTGGTGGGAGTGGATGTGAGCAGATACTCTGCTTGTCTCTCCTGACTTGGGGTTTCTCCTGAGGTGACCATTGTAGCTTAAGCCAGTGGTTTCTACTCATAGAGTTAGCCTGTTTGTTATTACTATTCTTCATTAATATAATTATATAATTACTTAGTGATTAGAGAGTAAGATATTTATCTATAGCAAAAAAGCCAGTTTTAGTTAAATGCTTCATCCCCTCCAGTGAGGAGGGGGGAAGGGGCATCAATTTAACAGATCAGGGACACCTTTCCTTTATCCTAAACCCTTCATTGACTACTCTAATTTTCCTTGTTAATTCCTAATATAACTTTTTACCTTCAAATCCGTGCCTGATAATTATTTGGGAAGATACTTACAATTCAGTCTGTATATTTAGTTTGAATCCTGTTGGCTGCCAGTTTAAAGAAGATCTCCTCTGTCCTCAACTGTTAGATAGCTAGCTGTTATATCTCCTCTAACTGACCTGTGAGGAATATAAATTTATGAAAAGGAACATTATTGGGGTTTCAGCCATAAGAGAAACTTACCAGAAGAATCTTATTCCTGTCTTCATTACCAACTGAAGCAGAAGCAGGTAGAGGGGGAGGGGTTTGAGAGCCAGGAGTGTTTAGCCCCCTCCTTTCCTCACTGTAGCCTGTCAATCTAGGGCTCTTGACTTCAAGCTCTATTTGGCCCTGACACATTTATCTGCTTCTCCAAACTATCTGTTATTATCATCATAATAACCCTCTCTCTCTCTCTCTCTCTCTCTCTCTCTCTCTCTATCTCTCCCCCTCTGTCTTAACATTGATCACTGGCTCTCTTTTATTATTACAGTACATACATTTAAGAACTTTACATGTGATATCCCTATATGCATATATCCATGTGAAATGTTTGAACATGTATATGCGTATTTATACATGCACATACCTTTGTATATATGCATACATACATATATACACACAAAAATATATATGTTTTGTGTGAATATGTGTGTATGTACATATAATTCAGTTTATGTGGCTTCTGAGCCATTACAAATATTTGATCTTTCAAATTTCTCAATTTAGAAGTACATTTGTCTAAAAATTCTGTGGAATCCTCTTTTGCGCCTTCTTTTATATTACAGTTAACAAGCAAATATTTAAATTGATTTTGTTTGAATAGTTTTAACATATTTTTAATATTTTCCTATTCTTTCTTGCTCTGAAATATTTATTTTTCTTCATATTCTGTAGACTGCAGCGATACAACCCTAGCCACTTGTTCTTTTCTTACAGAAAACCAAACAGCACTTTATGCATCCAACATTAACTTGGCTTTGGAAGAAAGAGTAGCTTTTTCTAGCAATAGTGATAAAGATAATAAAATTAATAACAACATTTTTACCAGGCACTATGTTAAATGGTTTACAACTATTATCTCATTTGATTTTTATAAGAACCCCAAAAGGTAGGGACTATTACAATAATTTTTACAAATGAGGAACCTGAATCAGTGATTAAGTTAATTGTCCAGGGGTCCCTAGCTGGTAAACCTGAGGCCAAATTTTAATGAATCTCTTCCTGACTCCAAGCAAAGTGTGCCACTTAGGTTACAGACTCTATACAAGTCACCACAAATACAATCTTTACTTTCTGATGGCAAAAAATCTAAGTCTGAAAACTTTAATTTTTCTTGGTATTAAGGTTCTTGCTCCTATAGGGTCACATAATTTTTTATTTGGGAAGAACCTCACTAGCCAGAGAAATCAGCTATCTCTGATACTACACTTGATCTTAGGCAAAAGGCTGAGAAGTGATGAAATCAGCTATCTCTGAAAAAAAAAAAGAAGTTTCATCCCAGGACAACTGATTAGTCCTCATTTAGGCTTCTACTGAAGATATCCAATGAGATAGAACAACAGCCTCCTAAGACAACTCATTTAACTTGTCTAATTCTTCTGATAAACTGTTGTGCTAAGCTTATTGTGCCATTCCCACTAATTTTCAATGCTATTAATTAAAGATTGGTGAATGGACATTTTCTTCTTCACTCTTTATACATGTGCCACAGAGGAGAATAGGACACTGAAGGTGGATGCCTACAGGTTAGGGAAGAAATTTCCTATCATGGACAGTTTTATTTTAACCTTGAAAGTGAATAAACTTGTAGGAACAATAAAAGGAAGAAAATGCTGGAAAATTTCCATCTCAGCCCAAAATCTTGATCTCCTTGATATTACCTGAAGAAGGTACGGCCAAGACGTCATCCATTAATAAAACTTGAACAATGTTACATATCTTTATAACAGTTTGACACTCATCCTGTCTTTTCTTATGAGCTAAACTTATTTGTGCAACTGACTTTCATATATTGTTAATAGTTTCAAATGCTCTGCTTTCCTCTCTTTTTCAACTGCTAATAACTGATAATAGAATTAAAGGTACCCTACTGATCATCCTTCCCTAGCGCATTGGGAATGAATTGCTATCATTTCCAACTTTTGTGATTTCTTAAATTTCCCTGTGCTCCCTGGAGACACTATCTGTGTGACTCACACATTTCACTAATTCCTGATTGTGATACAAATTGCAGATGAACTATATGAAGATTTCTAGATATCCTGATGTTGAAAGGAACTATATTACTATGGAAAGCATAACAGATTTTGAGACAGAAGATTTAGGTTAAATTCTTGAGTTCTGAGATTTGCTACCAAAAATTACTTTGAATACCATAGAGTCTCAATTTCTTCACCTCTAAGATAAAGTTATTTGACCAGAAAATCTCTTAGGTAATTTTTATTACAAAATCTAGATTTCCTTAAATCTTCATCAAGAATTTAATTGATAAAATAAAAGTACACTTCCAGGTTTCCCCTGATTTGTAGCTTCTTCTACAATGTAGATAGATTCATGGTAATTTCTGTTCCTTAATCTCTGATTTTGCTGGTTCCTTTTGGAGCCACCCAAATAATTAGTGACAGAAATTAAGAGATAGAAAATTGACATTTGTTGGAAGAAGCCTAAAAAAGTGGTGCCAGGCAAGGATATCATTGAGCCAAATATAATCTTGGAGGATTGATGTTAAAAATATTCAGCTTAATATAAACTCTGAGGATCCATAGTAGAAAGGGACTTCTGAAGCTCTTTTAGAGATTATTATCTTAACTTACAAATGAAGAATCTAGCCTTGGAAATGTGAAGTGAATTACTAAAGCACACAGGGTATTCAAACCAGGTTTTTGCTAAATCCAGTGCTCTTTCTATTGTATATCAGGGCAAAGTTACTACTACCTACTAACTTCATTACATCAGCAGAGTGGTTGGCCATAAAAACTAAGGATCAGAAATTGTCTTATATTTAACCCCCAGAGTATCTGATTGATTAAAATTATACAAGAAATTCTAAATTTCTTGGCAACCACATTGAAACTAAGATGTGGAGAACCTCAAGTACCTAAAAGAGCAATCTTCCCTTTCACCTCAGGACCTCCATCACCTGCTACACTTGTTTTCTGGGGGAGGAGGAAAGGAAAGTTGGTGTTTTTTCTCTTGCTTTACCCTTACCCAATAACTTTTGCCTGGAGGGAAGAGTAAGAATAAAAGTGAAACATTTCATATGATCATCTGACTTTGCATTGCCATCAACATCCCAATGATTCTGTATTCCTATAGTTCTTCATCCAGATCCCAAATTCTTCAACCCCATCTCTTGATTCCTTTTTTCAATAACTCTCACTTCTCTCGCCCCAACATTTCAGCCAAATACCACTTTACTTTTTCACTATATCCTATGGACAGGTATCTATAGTGTCTTAGGTGTGCCATAGATAACGGACTTAATCCTAAGTCATTTCCTCTCCTATTCCTTCTATCTACTAGTTATTACTGATCTCTGGCTCCTCATTCAGGATGTAACCCCTCACTTGTCACCCTTCTAGTTTTGGCCACATTTTCACTCATTCCCCTTGCTTCACTGGTTGAGGTGAGAGAATTAGAAGACCTTTTGCTCCCCACTGCAACTTCCAGGTTCTTCTCCCACCCAATCTTAT
The DNA here is from genome assembly GCF_016433145.1 of Gracilinanus agilis. Taxonomy (NCBI): domain Eukaryota; kingdom Metazoa; phylum Chordata; class Mammalia; order Didelphimorphia; family Didelphidae; genus Gracilinanus; species Gracilinanus agilis. The sequence goes on along the minus strand of NC_058130.1, from coordinate 567,464,871 downwards.
CACTCATTAACATTTCCTCCTTTGAGGTTCATGCTATTCATAATTACCTCCAATAAAAATCCTTATACCTTTTTTTTATAAACCTACATTTCACTCCCTTTTCTTCATCAATTAGATCATTACATGGTTCACATTGTTTCTCTTCTCCCAACTCTTGCCCTCATGCTAAAGGACTCAACATATATATCGACTCTACCTTACTCAGACTACTCAATTCCTCAGCTTACTCACTTTCCATAATCTATATACCTCTAACCCACCTTGGTCACACACATAGATGGTCATACCCTTAATTTTTCTATCACTACAAATATGCTACCTCCACATTCAAAACTTCTCAAATCCCTTATCCACATATAATTTATAAATTTTTTTAGTATCTCTCTCTGCATTTCTTTACAAAAACCTACTCTTTTTCCACATTATGGCCTGCAATCTTTTAATCACTTAATTCTCTCCCAGACCATCCTCTCTGCACTAATTAATCTCACTTCTTCCCAATCTTGACCAATTCAACTCTACACCCTCCTCCTCTATTCACTCCCTAGTACCCTCATTGCATCTCCAGTTACACCTTGCCAGGCCTCAGCTATGGATCACACCCATCATTTTCTTCACTCCTGTACATATGAAGTGATTTGAAGGCGGAGATCTCAAAGCACACTATAATTCTGACTGTGTTCTACAAATTTATGTTATACAATCTCAACTAGGCTTTCACAGCTCCTAGACAAACTTTCTATGCCTGCCTTATCAACTCACAATTCCACTCTCCAAAGTGGCTTTTCAAAATCTTTTAATCTCTCCTCCAATATCTCATGGCCCTCTCTCCCCTTATCTTCTCTTTCCTTCATCTATCATAGAAAAATTGATACTATTTGTCATAAGTTCCCTCTTCTCCCCTCTTGCTCATCTCCTATCACTCAGATGCATTCTGCCACCATATTCTCCTTCACTCCTGTGTCACATAGAGGCAACCTTACTCCTTATCACAGCTGTCCTATCTATCTCTTTAATTGATCCCATTCCATCTCATCTCTTCCATCATACTACCTCCTCTACAATTTCTAATATATAATTTCTTTATCACTTTCTACTAGTTCATTCTGTAATGCCTTCAAATATGCTGATGTCTCCTGCATCCTCAAAAAATGCTGGCTGGTTTTCTCTCACTATCATCCCATATCTCTGCTACCTTTTCTGGGTAAATTTCTTCATAGAGTCATCTACAATAGGTGACTCTATTTTCATCCCTTTCACTCTCTGTTCAACTCCTAGCTTACAACATTATCTTTTAATAGAAAATTTTCTCTACAAAGGTATCTATAATCATTTAGCTGCCCAGTCCAATGCCCTTTTCTCAGTCCTTATTCTCCTTGACCTCCCTCTAGACTTTGACACTTTTGATCACTCTCTCTGCTTTGATACTCTCTTCTCTCCACATTTTAAGGTCATTGCTCTCTCCTCATTCTTCTCCTTCTCAGTCTCCCTTTCTGGATATTCTGCCAGATCATGCTCTCTAACTGTATCTCCCATCTTGGGCCATCTTCTCCTTCTATACTATTTCACTTGGTGATCACCAAGTCTCATGGATTAAATTGTCATCTGTATGATGAAGATTTTGAAATTATCTATCCTGACTTAACCTCTCTGCTGACCTCCAATCTCACATCTGTAACTGTCTTTCATCTGAAGCTAGTTGTCTAGAAAGACATCTTAAACTCAACATGTCCAAAATGGAACTCATCATTTTTTCCCCTTAGGACCTCCCTCTACTTTCTCTCTCATTGAAGGCTCACAAATAAAGAGTCATCTTCAGCTTCCCACTATCTTTTACTCCTTAGATCCAATTTTTTCCAGAAGATTATTCATTTCATATTTGCATTATGTCCCAAATATTCCTCCTTCTCTTCTTTATAGACTAAAGGCCCTCTAGTAAAAGTCTTCATCAACTCATGACTGGACTATTAAAACAGCCTTTTGGGGGCATCTGCCTGCTTCAGGTTTCTCCCCACTTCAATCCATCTTTTGAATAGCTACCAAAGTAATTTTTCTAAAGGGCAGGCTCCAACAAGTCACTCTCTTCCTCAATAAACTTCAGTGGCTCTCTTTGTCCTCCCAGGATCAAATACAAATCCTCTGGTTAGCATTCCAAACTTTTTATTACCTAGCTTCTTCCCCACCTCTCTATACCTTTCCAGCCTTTTTATATCTTATTCCCTATCACATACACTTCAACTGAATGGAAGTACCCTCCTTGGTGTTCAAAAACAGTCTATCTTTCTGCTTTGAGCATTTCTATGACTTTCTTTTATGCTTAAATGCTATTCCTCCTCAACTTTGCCTACTGCCTTCCCTGACTTCTTTTAAGATCCAACTAAAACCACATTTTCTCCTGGGAACCTTTCCTAAATCATTAATTCTAGTACCATCTCTATTGTTTCTTACTTATTCTGTATACAGCTTACGTACGTATATATATATATGTGTGTGTGTGTGTGTGTGTGACACCATATATATATGTACATAATTATAATATGCAGATATACATTTATGCATTTAAATATAAATTTAACTATGCAATTGCCATTTCATATCCCCAGGATATAAATTATTTTTCAATTATTACATGTTTCTATTTGAACTGAGAAATCAACAGTGCTAGAATGATTCTACTTTAGATGATATCTGTTTTGCCTATTTTACTTTAACTTACACAAATTGACTTATTTGAGGTCTTGCACTTACTGCAAGGTCATTAGAGTTTAATTGCATAATTAGAGACTGTCTGGAACTGTAGGCATCTATCCATGAAACATAAATTCATTTTAGGGATCCTAGGGGATTCTTTTTAATGTTTCATTGTCTCTTAGCTTACAAGCTGGTCTAGATTTTGTAGACAAAGATAAATCTGACTCCAGTGCCTGCAAAGCAGTGATAACTGGCTATATTCATAGTGAGACTATTGAGCATTTAGTCCTCAAATGAGCAATTAAGGGAAGCAATGCTAAGGAATATTTCCTGCAGTTTACTCCTTTTAATATTTAATTTAATATTTGGAAAGCAATTATCTTCTTTGTCTTATTTGATTTCCAATAGCAGGCCCCACCTAGCCATAATCGCTTGAATAATTTACAAAAAAATAAGGGTGGTGACAATGTGAAATTGTGAATAACCTTCAATTAATTGGTAAATATTCCAAGTGTAATTCAGCTATTGCCATATGACCATTTATTGAATAGTACATGCTAATTATGAACTAAGTAAAAGCCAGTATATTTTAGAAGATTAGCTAAATGTGGTGCCATATGATATAAAGTTCCAAAATAAATCCAAAAAATAGAGAAGAAGCAGAATAAAACAAAACAAATGTTCAAAGTTTTATGACAATCATATTCAATTTGACTCAATTTAACTTCATTCCATCCTATAAATATTATTATTCCTATACAGAAGCAATAGTATTGGTTATATTTTGCATCTTGCTTCTCAAGTAGGCTTGCTTTTATTTTCATGAACATGCTTCTTTCTGATGATGAACAAAATCACAAGTAGTAATACGTATTTATCAACTTCTTAAATCCCAAAAATTTCTTCCTCCTTCCTTTGGACCCATGTTTTTTAGAAATGTCAAACCCAATTTTCTGCTCACTTGTTCTCTCTTCCTTCAAGTTTTAAACTATCAACAATTTTCCTAGTTTTCTGAGGTTCTCTATCCTTGTTACCTGTGGGAAGAAGATATTAAGGATGTATTTGTGGTTTTGACACTCCTCTTTTTCTGACTCTTAACTCTTTATTATTTGAAGAATGTTTACTTTTAAAATTGAATGTTCCTCATATCATGGAATACAGGAATATCCTAAGTGAGCAATATAATAGCATCCTTCTTTAAATCTCAAACAATATGGAATAAACCAAATATACATGTGTGCATTTGTCAAACCATAATTTTAGTGATGTTTTGTGAGGAAAAGGAAGTTGGAGAAATGAGAAAATTGTTGTGGAGCAATGGTAAAAAAGGTATGTTTTCATACATTAATGATTGCATTCCTTAATTTATCATATCTTGGTTCATACAAACACATACACATATACACAATCATGCTCATATTCATAATACACATGTATCATTCTATGCTTTTTTTGACATCATGCCTATCCTTTAAGGATAGCTAACACTCAACCACAAAGTTTTTTTGATGCCTCCAACCAGAAGTGAACTTTCATAGCATATTTTTGCATAATTTATTGTATATATCTTCTCTAGTCATATACTATGTTTATTTCTTCTCTTATTCTTACAATTATATTTTTAAATTATTGGAAGGTAGAGAATGCCTCTTACTTATAGATGAATCTCACTGAAAGAGCTTAGTGCTTAATGGGTATACAAAAATTGCTAAATTTACTTTGTTAATCAATTCTTAAAATTCATCTAACTGAAAATTCTTTTCATAACTGAAGAAAAACTATAGGAGAAATCTCAAAATATGTAGTGGCATTATGTCTAATATTTTTAAAACAGATTGAAGAATATTTCCTCATGTAATATTTGATAAATATTTGTCAGATTTATTTATATAAAGTGATTTTCTCAAAATGGTTGAGGAGGCTAATAACAGTAATGTTTTATACATTCTATATATGAGGACATTAAGGCTAAAAGAGGTTGATCAGTTGTTTCATGTTTAGAAAGCTAGCCAGTTGAATAGTCAGGACTTGAACCCAGGTCTGCTGACTTTATTCCCAAAATTTTTTCTTCTACAGAGTACTCTGTACAAATATTCAAATTATTTTTCAAACTATTATTGTTGTGAGTGAAGTCCTTTGTAAATATTAAAATACTAAAGAAATGTGGATTATGATTATGAGAAAATGAAGAAGAGCCAGGTATTACCTTCATTTATCTCAATAGTTATTTTAAAAATCATAATTCTTTCAAGTATAACATATTTCTGCTTACATGAAAATTTTCTTTTCTTTTTTTTTTTTTTTTGCTTGTCTGCCTATTTGGTTTTCTTTACTAAGCTTAGTATAATAGAGAAAGCACAATGAATGATTGGATGAATGAAAATTAATTTATTAAACAATTCTTATGTAAAACAAGGCATTCTGTTAAATATCGAAGATAAAAATAGAGAAGTAAAATTCTCCCAACTCTCAAGATCACATTCTAATGAAGGAGACAGCACATGGGGTTTTTAGTTGCAAGTCAGGTAGAAGGATTCTATGGTCCTTATGGTACTATGGCTAAGCATATGGTAATGTCTCTTTTCTAATGGTATTTTCATTGATAAAATTATATTGTTTCTGATTTTGAATTTTTGACAATGTCAAGGACTTGGCATTATGAATTTTCTTTTGGGGTATTCAGTAGCTAGAACTCTAGCACTAAAATAAGCAGTTGTTGGGCCACATTTCCAAGAGGTTTCTTTCTGGGAAAAATGGGTTCTAGGGTTGGGTGAGTTCATTTACTCCTAGTCCCATTCTTTTCTCTATGGCAAATGGTTTTGGTGGTAACAAAAAAAGTGGAATTCCCCATATATGATGATTGTTTCTTTTCTTGATGGTGAAAGGTATGAGCAAAAATAGGACTAATGGTTTGGGAGGAGGAAGGGGAACTACCATTTACTAATCAGGGTCTTGAGCTATTTGAAACAACTAGTGGTATAAAAAAAGCTGGTGGCACACCAAATAGAATATTAGACATGGAGTTCAAATTTGGCCTAACCCACTTGTTTTCTTTGTGACCCTAGGCAAGACACTTAACAGCTGTTTGACAGCTTTTTCAACTGTAAAATGGGGATATCACCTACCTTTGGGAAGAGAAAAAGAGAGACAGAGAGAGAGAGAAATATTTATATATGTTGATAGATATGTCATAGAGAGATAAATAAAGAGATGAACATGTGAATATATAGATACAGACAAATTATTCTGGGAAAATTTGAAGATACACAGAATACTGACAACTGGGAAGAGATAATGGGAGAGAGTTTTCAGAAGAGATGGAACCCAAAGAAGATATAGAGGGAGAAAATAGATAAAGAATATATCTCGGGCATAAGGCATAGTTTATCCTTAAGCATAAAGGCAAACTAGTTGGGAAAAACTAAAAAATCTGTTTAGACAGAACCTAGAGAGCATAGAAATGAATAATATAAATAAAACTGGATAAATAGGCTGAAGCACAGTTGTAAAGTAACTTAAATGCCAGAGGAATTGATTTTTCTTTCATCCCTATGTCACAAGAATTTTATTTTAGCAATTGTATAAAAGATGGAGTACAGAAAGTAGATACAAAAAGTACAAAAGTCCCAAGTAGGAAGGTGTTACAATAAACCACAAGTAATTTAAGATTTTAATAATGGAAGCAGACATGTGAGTGGGGTATGGTATCATAGATTTGGATCTGATATAGGATGTTAAAGATAATGGAGTCAGACTTCTTCATTTTATACATGAGGAATATTAGTCACGTAGGGATTGAATGATCTACAGGAAGTCAGAGAGCACATTAAGTATTACAGTGCAGTTTTTGAAACCAGCTATTCTCATTTTGAAGTCCAGTGAACTGTCAACTAATCCATGTTCCCTCCCCAAATGAATTTCCTTAGCAGACCACAGAATCATGGACTTATAGCCAGAATGAACCTCAGACACCATCTAGTCCTAGCTACTGAATACCCCGAAAGAAAATTCATAATGCCAAGTCCTTGACATTGTCAAAAATTCAAAATCAGTAACGATATAATTTTATCAATGAAAATACCATTAGAAAAGATACATTACCGTATGCTTAGCCATAGTACCATAAGGACCATAGAATCCTTCTACCTGACTTGCAACTAAAAACCCCATGTGCTGTCTCCTTCATTAGAATGTGATCTTGAGAGCTGGGAGAATTTTACTTCTCTATTTTTTAATTGAAAGAATATGTGCCTTTAAAAAATACTTGAAATCTAAGTAACAAGTTCACTCATGTTGTGGATCAAAAAGTAACATTCTAAAGGAAATTTAAAAAAAATTATTATTTGTGCCTTTTGTAGGTGCTAAATGCTTAGTGAGCGAATAAATAGAAACTCAAATTCAGTCTATTTTTTTCTTCCAAATCACAATTGTCTTTAGGGAAAGGAATTGCATTGGTTCCATGAGTTTATATATAATGATATACACATATCTATGTATATATAATAATTATTTTCCTCGTGTCAAAAATAAGGAAAGTGAAAAATCAGAGAGGTTAACTGCTCTGCCCAAGGTCACAGAACTAGTGTAAGAGCCAATAATTGTCCCAACTCAAAAGCCAATATTCTTTCAATTATAACACAACAAAAGAGTCACAGTTTTATGAGTGAAGAAACTATAAATAGATTAATTATTGCAGAGGTACACCTAAAGAGAAAAATTCCCAAGAACCGATTGTGTCCTAATAGCTATTAATTTCTAGCTAACTGTGTTTAATATTTTAAATGCAAACTAGGCAGCTGAATCAGACACTATAATCCAGAGATGTTATCTTTATGGAGACACAATTAAAAATGGAAAGGGAAAGCATTTTAGCCTTCTACTCTAGCAAGTATGATAAGCTGTTCTTATACATTTCTTCAGAGTAAAATAAAGAAACAGATTTAGCCTAGATCCATCAATGGCTCAATGAATTCAACGGCAGTATTTTTTGCTTTTACCCCAGAGAAAAGCAGCTGGTATTTGGAGTAGAGGTGCTGGGCCTGAAGCCAGGCAGACCTGAGTTCAAATCTAGTCTCAGATACTTACTGGCTATGTGATGTTGGGCAAGTCACTTAAATTATATTTGCCTCAGTTTTCTCAAACTGTAAAATAGGGAAGATAACAAGTATGCCTCTTTGGGTTGTTATGAAGATTAAATGAGATAATATTTGTAATAGCACTTAGTACAATGCCTGGTACACTTTATAAATATTCATCATTTTTTTCCTCCTTTTACTTTTACTTTTTAACTTTTTCTATATTTAGTAAAATTACTTATTTTATGAAGGCTTTTATTGATTTACTCTATTGATTGACAGAGGAAGTAGTAGATAATAGGGGTAGAAAAATATGAGAACAATAATTTTTAAGGATTTGCAATAGTTTGTTATTATTTTATTACAACATTTAATTGAAATTTTTCCATCTTTTTTTTCAGACTATAAATAAAGGGTGTTGTTATTAGGATTCTTAGAAAGAAGATATTTGCAATCAGGGAACTTGATCGGTAGTCCTGGCTCTGACTTTATCTGGTTGTGTGACTATGAATAAACCATAATCTATCTGAGCCTCAGTTTCCACACTTGGAAAAATAATGGGGTTAGACTTGATGATCTCTATTAAAGCCTATCATTCCAGTTTCACAAAACACAACCTGGAATATTCTCTCTCCTCACCTCTACTTCTTGGAATGGCTAACTACCTGCCAGACTCCTTTCAAGGGCCATCTTTCCCAGCTGTCAGCATCCCTCCACTCTCCCTCCCCAAATACTAATGAGATAAAATGTGCAAAAATTCTAAATATTCTATCCATATTAGCTTTATCCATTTATTCATTTATTCATTATGACTGGTGGTATTAAAATCAATCTTTTATAACAGTTCAAATGTCCATTCTTTTTGGAAGCCATGGCTGACTTGCTCCTACTTCATCATGACCAATGTCCTCTATCCTGTCACAGCTTTTTTCTTTTAGAAGTACCTAATTTATTTGCAATTTGAGTTCACTGTATGTCCTGCTTTGAATTCCTGGACTATAATGTTTCCTGTAGAAGGGCTCATGTCTTATCTGAACATTAGACTGCTCCCAAATGCCTGGGTCAGAGTTTAATGCACTATAGGTACATAATAAATTTTTACTGAATGAATGAAGTCCTCTAGTTTAACTAATCTGGGAGCAAGAATCTCTACCGTGACATTCTTGATGAGCCATCATCCAGGCTCCTAGAGTCTCTATAGCAGTCACTTAAGTGCTTATTAAATAGTTACCTGAAAGATTAGAAAATTTTTCTTTATATTGAAATAAAATTTATCTCTTTCCAGATTTCTTTCTAGTTCTATTCTCTGAAGAACAGCTATTTTCACCACTCTTCTACATGAGAGTCCTCAAATATCTGAATGCCAAATCTTCTGATCTTTAGTCTAAATATCTCTATTTCTTCAACCAATGCTCATAGGACATCATCTTAAGACTCTTTACACTCCTTTTTTACCCTTCTTAGGCCTTCCATTATTAAATGTCTTTAAAATGTGACATCCAACACAGATTATCTTACTTAGGTCATTATAGATTGACAATAAAATCTTCTTCATGATAACTTAAAATCATTGTACTCATTTTTGTAATGCTTATTTGAGATAAATGTTATATGGTTAACCCTGTTTTACAAAAAAAGAGAAACTGGGAAGGCCATATTGTTATGAAAATAGCAGATCAAATATATACCCAAGCTCTTCTTATTCTAAAATCAATGTTCCACCCACCAACCCAAGGCATCATTCTGGATGTTTTGCTCCATTTAATACACTTTAATTTGTCTTTTTTAACATTATATTGTTAAATTAAATTTTCCCACTAAATCCCTCAGATCTCCACCCTCACAAAGAAATGACCTATTCTATGATCATACATCCCGTCTCCCACATTTGTTCAGTGATTTTTAAAATAATATTTTGGTTCATATTATTAGCTTCATTGTTCCAGCATGTAGAAATTTTTTTTAAATCTCATTTTTGTGACCTAATGTATTAGCTCTCAGGCTACTGAAGTTATAAATAATCAATATGCAATGTTTCTGAGAAATGTGCAGATTTTATTTGATGTTGAAAAAATTGTAAATATTTATTTTATGGAAATATCTTTCTATGATTAAAAAACACTTGTGAGAATCAATATATAAATTTTCTTAAACACTTTAAGCTCCATAGCAAATTGTCCATATTAAAACCCCAAAGTTTCTGTTTCTTATATTTGTATTGAGCTCACAAAATGCTCTTCAAATATGATAGAAAGTCAGATTATGGAAATAATCATGTCATTCTTAATGAAAACCAAAAATTTAATTAGAAATATATATGATATATATTAGCTGTGGTTTGATTAGATTACATGATTGAGTTCCTGCAAAGAAGACTTTCTAAAACTTACTGTTGCTTTATGAAAGAATGGCATATTTCCCAAGATTGCTGTACTATATATTATTTATCATTGGAATACTTTTTTTACATGCACTTCACACTACTGAAGTTTCAAATTCCTTATTAAAATATGTGTGTGAATTCATTGGCAGTAACTGGTAGTTTGAATATGTTATTTTGTATAATTTTGAATAATAGAAAAATCTCCACCCACAAAAGGTCATCATTAGCAACAATAACTGATAGTTACATAACACCTTATGGTTACCAAATGCCTTACATGTGTTATTCCTTTTCATCTTCCTGAAACTGAGCTGTAGGTAGCACGAGCATAAATATCCCTATTTTTTAATTCAGAGAAATGCATTTTCTCTCCTTCTCACTCTTTTACTCCCTAGGAAAAAGAAAAGAAAAGGAAAATGTATGTGACAAATATGCAGTCATTCCCTCAAATTGCTTCATTAGCCATGTCTGAAAAATATTTATGTCTCACTCTTGAGTCTGAGCCTATCAGTTCTCTATCAGGAAGTTGACTGCATATTTCATCATATAATTTTATTAATCACTTACTATCATTTAATTGATCAGAGTTCTTCCACTTGAAAATTGTTGTTGTTTTTCAATGATATTTTCTTAATGTATGTTGTAATTAAAATTAATCTTGCAGACATATTAAATTTATTTTTATTATTATTTGTAAAAGAGAGAGAGAGAGAGAGAGAGAGAGAGAGAGAGAGAGAGAGAGAGAGAGCNAATGTATGTTGTAATTAAAATTAATCTTGCAGACATATTAAATTTATTTTTATTATTATTTGTAAAAGAGAGAGAGAGAGAGAGAGAGAGAGAGAGAGAGAGAGAGAGAGAGAGAGAGAGAGAGAGAGAGAGAGAGAGAATGAGCAGTCTAACTAGAAGGTCTCCAGGCTTAGTCCAATCCTTTGACTCCAAGTTCCTTCAGGGCCAGGAGCAGCTTATCCAAACCTCCCTTTTTAAGAAATTCCTTCCCCAAAATAAGTTGCAACCTGAGCTACTTTGGGCTTTTCTTGGCCCCACTCCCAGTTTAAGAAGCTATAAGCCCAGGGGGCAGCTGGGTAGCTCAGTGGATTGAGAGCCAGACCTAGAGACGGGAGGTCCTAGGTTCAAATCCAGCCTCAGACACTTCCCAGCTGTGTGACCCTGGGCAAGTCACTTGACCCCCATTGCCTACCCTTACCACTCTTCCACCTATAAATCAATAAATAGAAGTTAAGGGTTAAAAAAAAAAAAGAAGCTATGAGCCCTGAGAGAGTCAGATGGCCTGGCAAGGTAAGAGCGAGACTGTTCAGGCAGAGAGGGAAGAGCAAGAAAAATGTCAGAGCCTTCAGGCTTATCCCACTGACCTTTTAAACCACATTTTAATCCCTCCTACCCAGATTTTTGGCCAGGGTTTTACTTCAGTCCCCACCTTAGCACTCACCACATGACATGCATTGACTTCTGCTGCCCAGGAATGGCTGGAAAATTAAAACACATGACTCAATGGTACCTATCTCTGAGACGAGTCTTTCTGGATTTGGGATCCCTTAGATATTTAATTCGCACATGGATTAATTATTTTCCTGGTTCTGCTCATTCTTTATCAGTTCATAAAGTCTTCAAAATTCATTATTTTTAAGACTCTTACTTTCCATCTTAGAATCAATACTATGTAATATTTGTAATATTACAATAACACAAGTGGTAAGGGCTGAGCAATGGGGGTTAAATGACTTGCTCATGATCACACAGCTAAGTGTCTGAGGTAAAATTTGAACTGGACCTCCCAACTCTAAGCCCAATTCTCAATCCATTTAGTTACCTAGCTACTCCCAAACTTGTATATTTTTATAAAAATGATATTAGATTAAAATGGTTCTTCTTGTTCTACTTATTCCAAGCAATTGTTTGTATGTCACTTTACAAACATTTTTCTAATTTTTATAATAGAATAACATTCTATAACATCAATATACTACAATTTATTCAGTCATTTCCCCAAATCCTGGACATCTCTATTCTAGTTATAGCATTACAATAAATGACTTCTCCAAACATTTAAGTACATAAAGAGTTTTTTCCCCTCTTTCTTTGATCCATGTAGGACAGGGGTCAGCAACATATAGCTCTCAAGCCATATCTGGCTCCATCTCCCAACATGCCAGTCTGGGCAGAGCCCCAGGATGTGCCCCAGGAGGCCCTTCAGCCCCCGCCCCATATTCCAGCTTCTTCTGCCTCCATCCTCTTCCTTCTCTACCCGTTTATGGTTCTCACGGTCAAAAAGGTTGCCAACCATCTATCCACTATTATAGTATCCACTATTATAGTAATCAGAAGAATTATTCACAGGGAGAGGTTGGAGTACTAAATGGTATAAGATGATATGGGGGTGGGTGGGAAAGAGGGGGGTGAATAGTAGATGACACCAAGAGAAACTTGAATGAATAAGAAAAATAGGATATTCTATTACACAGAAAGAGGGCATGGGAAGGGGAGGGGATGAATATTATCATAAGAAGGAGAGGAGAGGAAGAGAGCATCAAGAGTTAATAATTAAACTTTACTCTCACTGTAATTAACTCTGAGGGGGAAGAGTAGCTATATCCATTGGGATATAGAACTCTATCTAATCCTACTGAGAAAGTCAGAAGGGATAAACCAAGGGGAGAAGGGGAGTGGGGAGGTCAAAAAAGGGGGAGGGAATTCATTAGGCCTTAAAAATAAAAAGAGGGGAATAATAAAGGAGAGGGTAGAAAGGGAAATAAATCAAGGGTGGCGACAAGGGTTACTGGTTTAAAACAAATCACTGGTTTAAAAGGCAATAGTGTAAGAAGAAGGTGCAGAACTAGGAGAGGATACCAAAATGTTGGGGAATATGCAACTGATAATTATAACTCTGAATGCGAATGGGATGAACTCACCCATAAAACAGAAGCAAATAGAAGAATGGATTAGAAACCAAAATCCTACCACATGTTGTCTACAAGAAACACATGAGGTGGGTGGACATACACAGGTTTAAGGTCAAGGGCCAGAGCAAAATCTTTTGGGCTTTGAAAGAGAAAAAAAAGGCAGGAGTGGTGATCATAATTTCTGACAAAGCCAAAGTAAAAATAGGTATGATTAAATAAGACAGGGAAAGTAATTATATTCTGATAAAAGGCAGTATAGACAGTGAGGAAACAACAGTGCTCAAAATGTATGCACCAAATGGCATAGCATCCAAATTCCTAAAGGAGAAACTGGCAGATCTCAAGAAGGAAATAGATTGTAAAACCATAATTGTGGGAGATCTAAATATTCCTCTTTCAGATCTAGATAAATCAAACAAAAAAATAAATAAGAAAGAGGTAAGAGAGGTGAATTAAATCCTAGAAAAATTAGATTTAATAGATATGTGGAGAAAAATAAATAGGGACTAAAAGGAATACACCTTCTTTTCAGCTGCACATGGTACATTCACATAGATTGACCATGTAATAGGGCATAGAAACATTGCAAACTAATGCAAAAGAGTAGAAATAATAAATCTTCTCAGATCATAATGCAATAAAAATAATAATTATTAAGGGCACCTGGGCAGGCAAATCAAAAACTAATTTGAAATTAAATAATATGATTCCCCAGAACCAGTTAGTTAAAGAAGAAATAATAGAAACAATCAACAATTTCATTGAAGAGAATGACAATGATGAGACATCCTACCAAACTCTGTGGGATGCAGCTAAGGCAGTACTCAGGGGGAAATTTATATCCTTGAGTGCATATATTAACAAATTA